>NC_056746.1:1236491740-1236549805 GCF_019279795.1 Protopterus annectens
ACTTTCGGTGTTTAGTGTACTGCGAATTATGTGGTAATTCATGGGTGCATGTTTTTTCCCAAAGGGGATAACTATACATTTCTTGGCATTTAGCTTGAGCTCATGGCTCTGGCACCAAGCATCTGTTTCTCTAAGGCCCTTTTGTAGAATATCCACATCATCTGGGGATTCAGTAATGGCTCCCAGTTTGCAGTCATCTGCAGACTTTGTTAGCCAGAGTCCCTTAGTGTTGGCCTGTACTTCAGAGAAGTAGATGCCAAACAAGAGCAGTTCCAGGACTGAACCCTGAGGTACTCCACTTGTCACTTGTCTGGAGCTGGATTTTGAGTCGGCTACTTTTACAGTGTGGGTTCTGTCAGTAAGCCAGTTGGTAACCCATCTAGTAATGTAGGGATCAATGCCCAGCTTAGTAAGTTTATCTGTGATTCCAGAGAGGGGGATAGTGTTCAAGGCCTTGGCGAGGTCCAGATAGGCTATGTGGACTGTCTTGCCCTCATCCACGGCTCTGGATACTGATTCAAAGAAGTCAGTCAGGTTGAGGAGATAAGATCGGCCCTTTACAAAACCAAACTGGGTGGGGTCCAGTGTTTGAAGGTCGCCAATGTCTTTGTTTACAAGTTCCATGATAATGCATTCCATGGCTTTGCAGATCAGGCTCATCAGACTGATGGGATGATAGTTCCCAGGATCCAAGGTGGATCCTCCCTTGTGGAGTGGGATAACTGTAGCTGTGCGTCACTCATTGGGCATGAAGCCTGAGGTGAGGCTATGATTAAACATGACACTTAGGTAAGGTGCCAATTCATTTTGTAGTTCATGTAGTACACAGCCCGGGATGTCATCTGGTCCCAAGGATGTTGTATTCTTAGCTTTGGAGAGTGCATTTTTTACCTGTGTAGCCATGATTACCGGAATTTGGCAATCTTTTGGTACTGAGCTGGGCCCTTTAGGGGGTGAGAGGGGGTGAAGTTTTACTGAATCGATCTGCCAGGATATTGGCAATATCCTTGGGATCAGTATATTTAATGCCATTCTGTCGTAGCTCAGAACAGATCTGAGCATTGCCATTTATATTCTTGACATAACTATAGAATGCCTTGTGGTTGTCCTTGGAATCTTGGCAATTTTATTTTCGTAACTAGCTTTGGAGGATTTTATGAGGGATCTCAGCTTCTTACTGAGGCTGATAAGGGAGTATTTTGCATCCTGGGATTTTCCTCTTTTCTGCAACAGTTTCTTTCTTCTGTTGTATAGTTTGTTTATGGCAGGGAACCACCAGACTGGCTTCTTTTTTTTTGGAGGAGAGCATCTTGGTTCTATTTGGAATGGCACGATTCATGCATGAGTGGATGTGCTCGTACAGTGCCTTAGTGTAGGATTCAGCAGTTGAACTTTCAGTTCCTTTCTGCATGGGTATCATGAAGTTTTCCACTTCTGACTTGAGTAGCATGAAGTTAGCTTTGGAGAAGTTTTTTATGGAGGTTTCCCCTACTGGGGGGTGGGGGGGTGGGAGTGGGATGTGGATGTCAAGGGTGATTAGCTTAAGGTCAGACCTGACCAACGAGGGGGTGACCACTGGCATGGAGCATCGATCTCCCATGTTGGTAATGACCAGGTCTAGGATATCTGAGCCCTTGGTGGGACTATGGATTAGTTGATCCAGTGCATTGGAATTTATGAATTCCAAGAACCGTTGGGCTAAGGTGTTGGTGCCTGAATAGTTTTCCCAATTAATGGCAGGGTAGTTGAAATCACCCAGTATTAGGGTGTTTGGTTGTATCTTAAAATTTTCCAGTATGTTTGAAAAGGTGTAATGAGAATCTTGGAGCATGGTGGGGGATCTGTAGCAAGCTACAATTTGGATTGCGGTCTTACCTAGTATTAGTTGTACCTGTAGAATTTCAGATGCATTGTGTTGGGCAACTAGCCTGGAGGTGTGAATATCCTTGGTGAATATGGACACTCTTCCACCTTTAGTATTTCGGTCCTGGTTTGGTGGTCGAAAAGTGTGGTAAGAGTTGTAGCCTGGTATTACAGGGGTGCTCTCTGGAGCCTTGAACCAGGTCCAGTTACTGCACAGATATCGATGTTCTCCATTTTTAGAAGTGCCTTGAGAGAGTGCATTTTGAGGTTTAGACTTCTAGCACTGAGTAGTATATATATATATATATATATATATATATATATATATATATATATATATATATATATATAAGTTCATTTTGCATAAGGTATGACAACTAAAAAATAATTGATTATTTTGATTTCCAATATGTTAATCACATTCAAGTTACTAAACAGAAAAGTACCACTTATAATAATATACTCCACATAAGCAAGCGAACTATTAAGATGAGTGTTTTAAGGTGCAGTAAAGTGGTGTGCAGTATTTAGTATCACCTGTGATGACACTGAAGTCTATAATGTTGCTTGCAGTAAAAAAATAATATAATTATGTTAAAATATTAGCTATTAATGAGATTAATAAAGTTTGGAAATGCTGTAATTGGCTAGGTGGAATTAATGGTTTAACTTATTTTGTTTATTAACAACTTACTTCAAAATAATATCAAGTGTTTCAAAGATATAAGAATTTGCCTGAAAATTCAGTAACTTGAGAAGAATCCAGAAATGTAATTGGATAGCCTTTTGAAAAATGAACATAACAGAGATGTTGAATTAAATCATTTGACTTATACAACAGTGGATATTTATTTGACCTCTACAATGGTGGATATTCACCTTGTTTGTGTAATTAGGAAGTATTACAAATCTCAGAGTGCAGCAAGAAGTGCAAATAAGTCTGCTGAGCTTGCTGTCAATTTACTTTTGTCGAAAGATTTACAACAGTACTCATACTATCTCTCAATTTTTTTAATTTAATTTTCATTGTAGTTCTAGTTTGAATTAGTAGTTTTATATACAAAATTGCTCTGTTATTTGATCATAGTCCTTATGTCAGTGTTATAGTCTTTGTATTGGTAATCTGTATTGCATTCTGTTCTTGAGAAGAATTCTTTCCTTCTGTCTTCCATTCATTTTCTTCAGTTTGCACAACATTATAACTGGAGACCTGTGTGTGTGTGTGTGTGTGTGTGTGTGTGTGTGTGTGTGTGTGTGTGTGTGTGTGTGTGTGTGTGTGTGTGTGTGTGTGTGTGTGTGTGTGTGCGTGTGTGTGCGTGTGTGTGTGTGCGTGTGTGTGCGTGTGTGTGTGTGTGTGTGTGTGTGTGTGTGTGTGTGTGTGTGTGTGTGTGTGTGTGTGCGTGTGTGTGTGTGTGTGTGTGTGTGTGTGTGTGTGTGTGTGTGTGTGTGTGTGTGTGTGCGTGTGTGTGTGCGTGAGTGTGCGTGTGTGTGTGCGTGTGTGTGTGCGTGTGTGTGTGCGTGTGTGTGTGCGTGCGTGTGTGTGTGTGTGTGTGTGTGTGTGTGTGTGTGTGTGTGTGTGTGTGTGTGTGTGTGTGTGTGTGTGTGTGATGCATAAGGTGAAGGGCAGGGTTCCTAGCAGTGGAGAAAAGTTTGCTGAGCAACTCTAATGTTGGGGGCATCAGTCCTATTGCTTATAATATCATTATGACAAATATTTAACTTTCTTTTTTTTTACTTTGTCTCTCTTAAGTTGGTCAAGCCTAGTAAACTGAACAAGCTTCAACTAAAGGAGTTATAACTTAACCCATTGTCTGCTAACCTAGTGATAATGGAATTAATTCTATAATTAAGGTGCGCAGAAACAAAATCCCTTGCATAGAAGATACATTCCCCCTTCCCATTATTGCTTCCTTCTTTTCAGCCATTCCAATTTCCCTGTCCATCACGGGTCTAACTGTTCCTCCTTTCTCATCAGACATTTTTCTGAGTGAGCTGAGGCCAATATGGATCTTAAGGGCATCCCCGCGGGCCTTGCTAGTAAATGCTTCTGCTGCTGGGAGGGTAATACTATGAGGTACCCTTGTTTCCTCTGCTCATCCCCTGCATTCATTGACATACATCCGATAGTGTTGCCAACTTTGCATCCTTCCACTTCCTGACAAGTAAGCCACGCTCCCTGCATAATGAAAACAGACACTTGCCTAACTGTAGCCACATCCCGTTTGGCAAGACCCACCTAGAAGTACCAATTTTTAAATGCTATGTACCGTGACTACATAGGCTGCATTAGATAATATGGATCACTAGGCAAAGTATCCCGTGGCACTCCCCACCCATGTTTTCTGCTGTCACCCTTCATAAACCCCAGTGTTCCCATGTTGACTTCCCACCTTTGCCTCCTCATAATATCCGGAGTACTTCTGTTATGTTTTTTTTTTGTTGTTGTTTTCTCTTACTTCTCAGCTTTTTCTTACTTCCTTGCAACACATTTTAACTGGCTAAGACTGCATTGAAGTGACTGTAGTGGTGAGTATTTAATTATGCTGGGAGGCTGAAAGCCACTAAGTTCCCAGAACCTATGCGGTACTAAATGTTTTGAGTTGTATATTAGAGCTTTTTCCCACAGCCTTTGGTCCAGTAATGAACTTAACAAAACAAATATGACTAAGGAAAGATTTTTTTTTTTTAAGGAAGAAACAGGTAATGCCTAAAGCTTATGACACAATAGTTACTACAAAACTGAGTAGTAATATCCATAAACTGGGCATAAAATGTATGTGAGGGCACATAGGTCAAATCTGAGATGATTGCTCCCCCCAAAATAAAAAAAGAATGTTTTCACTGTACCTGTATGGTGTTAAATTGGGATGAAAATGAAAGGACAAATGAAAACAGCCATATACTTAAAATTGTTACTGTCATACATCTACACAGCATGCCTCCTCAACCTGATCCCCTAAAGTCAAGCACTTTTTGTGTATCCCTATGAAGTTAAACTTGGATGAAAGTGAAAGAATAGGTTGAATATGTCGTTGTGCTCTGTTGCTGTTAATAGTACACACACCAAATGTATGTATGTATGATGTATACACATCAATTTTTAATTGTGAAAAAAAGTGAAAAAATAATACTTACAGTAATTCTTTCTGATGTGTTGTTCCAACGCAATGCACTGGCCCTAGACAAACTGCAGTGACATTCTATGCACACCTATGAGGTATGATTTTTGAGGAAAGTTAAAGAAATAATGACCAGCCAAACACAAGCTATAGCAATTTCTGTGTCTACTGCTGAAAATGGAGAGATTTAGAGTATGTGGGCCCCACAACTGTGGACCCACTAAGCCCCATATACAGCCAGGAATGATGGGACACAGAATCTCTGAGGTTCTAAATGTTCTATGATGCACTGTATGCCTTATTTTTTCACTGCCCAGGTGCTTTATGTATGCACCTGCCAATATTACTTTTACAAACACACACGCGCGCACACACACACACACACACACACACACACACACACACACACACACACACACACACACACACACAGACATATACACACACACAACATGCTTTCTAAAAAAAGTGAGCAGCTGGATAAAACATGCACACACAGACAGGGAGGAAATACAAATGCCACACAGATGGAGACAGTCAAGAACTCCGATGGGGAAAATAGAACTGTGAGCTGGCAACTCTGTGCCACACTGTGCCAATGATATGATCATTTCCCCACGCATTTTGGCCATTCCCCTCAAAGTAGCCACTTATTGTGTACAATGCTGATGTCTGACAGAGATGGAAAGTAAAAAAAAAATTATGAACAACTTGTTGCTCTTATATACATTTCACCCCCCAACACATCCAAAAAACATAAGCCACAGCAATGATTGTTTTTACACACTGCATTTGAATGCAGACAGTAAATCCAAGTGAAATAATAAACATTTAAAGAAACATACTTCAGATGTGTTAGCTCTCTCAGAATGATTTAAAATACATTTCAAGTACTCTCCATATCTGGATTTCTTGACAGAGATCCTGATTTCCAGATTTCCTGACTGTTGGGAAAATTTCATAACAGGTGGCAACCTTAAAATCTGACAGCTACTCCCATCTGTGGAGCATGCCTTACTTCAGGAAGCATCTTTGTCCCTGACAATACCTTAGACACCTAATCCACTAATGTATCACTTTACACCACTGTGCTGGCTGCATGTAGGGGACTTTGACCCCTGTAAAGTATTTTTGTCAGAATCCTATTTGGTCTGACAAGCACAGTCAACTGGGCTTTGACAAACTGGGTGAAGAATTAATGCACTAGACTAATGAGTTAAGCATACATCTCAGGTGCCCCTGGTTTCAGGGATTTCCCTGATTTGGGATCTAAATTTTGACAATGTCCTTCTTGAACTGATTATACTTTCTGAGAAACAGAGATGCATTACAGTCAACAAATAAAGTTACAGATTTATTTTATTTTATTTATTTATTTTACATTTGTTGACCGGGCTAGTCTAATTGGATATATGTCCGTTTTCAATAGAGGCCCGAGGAGAAAAGCTCCGAGAAAGAAACAGTTAATACAAAATGCAGAAAGATACCTATACAATCACAATACTATTAGATAATTATACAATCATGTACAATTGATTTTCAGCAGCAGTAAGCAAAATAGGGTAGCACTATAAAGATAGATAACTATACATTCAACAACAATTAGATAACTATACATTCATGTACAACTTGTTATTTCAGCAGCAGTAAGCAGGATAGGGTAACATTATGAAGATTACTGTTTCAGTCATTTAGTGCAGCATTTATCATAGATAAGTATAAGCGTTAGTTAGTATGTTGTGTAAGGAAATTGACACAGTAATGAAGGGTATGAAGAGAGCAAAGTATTTATAATTTTAGAAGCGAGAGCCATAGAAAGGTAGTAGAAGAATTAGTGTCAAAAAAGCTAAAGGCAAGGGAAGATGGTATCAGTCAAGCTTGGTGCATGGGCAAAGCCATTTGGATTTTAAGAACATTTTTAATTGGTTCTTGAAAAGGTGGGTGGATGTGGTAGAAGTTAGTTCAGTTGGGAGTTTGTTCCATGTTTTACCAACAGAGTTAGAAAACAGACAGTCCCCTGATTTGGTTTTAGATTTTAAGGTGGCTACTTGTAATCTATTACCGGAACGATGGGTTGGAAGGTTTTGATAAGGATTTAGGAGGTTACTGAGTATAGGAGTATTAGTGGGATGGTGTAAGATTTTGTGGATAAAGGTGAGTTGCTGGTAGAGTAGTTGATTTTGTATTTCCAGCCATCCAAGTAGTTTCAGATTTTGACAGTGGTTGGTTCTAAATGGGGTACCTGTGGCAAATCTGGCTATGTTGTTATAAGAAGTAGCCAGTTTATTTATATTGCTTTTGGTTAAGTTTGTATATATGGGAGAGGCATAAAGGAGGATTGACATCAGGTGAGTTTGAGCAATAGTAATCTTGGCAGAGGCTGTGAGAAATGGTTTGATTTTATGCAGGAAACCAAGTTTTCTATTTACAGATTTAATAGTTAGGTTAATGTGTGTGTCAAAGTTGAGGTTATTATCTATAGTTACACCTAGGAGTTTAGTGGAATTGTCGGGAGTGATGACTGTACCATTATTAGAGGTAAGTAAGAGATTGAGTGGAGGGGTCTTATGAGTAGGTGCAAACACTAGTAGTTTTGTTTTTTTTGGGTTCAAGAGGAGACACCATTGGTGGAACCATTTTTCCACTAAGGTGAATACAGTTTGTGTCCTGTTTTGGAGTTCAGTTGGAGACGAAGCATGACAGATTAGAGTTGAATCGTCAGCATATTGGATGCAGGTGGTTTAGGGAAGGGAGGTTTTTAGATCATTAATGAAGATGCTAAAGAGGAGTGGACACAAAATAGATCCTTGCGGGACTCCAAGAGTGATTGGGAGCTGGGAGGATAAGTTGTTCTCCCAACGCACTGCTTGTTGTCTATTTTCAAGGTATGAATGAAACCATTTAACTGCTTGAGTATCATATGAAAGAGATTTGAGAATATTTGATCGTAATTGGTGGTTCACCATATCAAAGGCCTTGGAGAGGTCTATAAAGAGGGCTGAAGAGAGCAGGTTATTATTTCTATTTTTATTAATGCAGTCAGTAACGGATAGGAGTGCTGTGGTAGTGCTGTGAAAAGGCCTAAAACTGTGTTGGCAGTCCACTAGTAGGTTATTTTCGATGAGGTGATGCAATAGTTGATGGTGAATACATCTCTCCATAACTTTTGCTAGGGGTGAGAGGAGGGCTATAGGGTGGAAGTTTGAAAGTTCATTTGAGTTTCCTCCCTTATGCAAGGGGATGATATGTGAGATCTTCCAGAGAGATGGGATGTAGGATTCAGTAATGGATCTATTTATTAGGATGGAGATTGGGTAGGCTAGTACACCTGCTGCAATTTGCAGGTATTCAGCTGGGAGGAGATCAGCTGCTGGTGTACATGGTTTTAGTTTAAGAAGTAGAGTGTGAATGAGGGATGTGGGTATAGGCTGGAGATGAAAAGTTTGGGGTAGATTGGTTAGTGGAGGAGATTCTGAGGTGGTGGCAGGTGGTAAGGTCTTAGCTAGGGATTGGACAGTTTCAGAGAAGAATTTGTTAAAAGTGTCAGCAATTAAGTTTGGAGGGCTTTGAGTTAGGTTAGAGGGTGTAGGGGTTTTGGAGTGACCTGGATGCAGCAGTTTGTTTATTCCTGACCAGAACTTTTGTGGGCATTTCTGCTGGGATTGTTGGAGTTTGTGGTAGTAGTTTTTTTTGTCAAGGACTATAGCTCTTTTTGTGGAATTTCGAAGCTATCTAAAGTTTAGGTGATCTATTGGGTTTTTGATTTTCTCCATTTAGACCAGATGTTATTTCTTAGTTTAATGCTGTGCCTAGTCTCATTGGAGAGCCAGGGAGCAGGTTTATTTTTTGTTCTGACAGTCCGTGAGGGAGCATGGTTATCAAGAATTTGCAGGAATTTGTTGTTAAAGAAAGAAACTGCTTCATCAAGTGGCAGGCATTTTAGGGGTGACCAGTTGCATGCTTTGAGCTCTGCTTGGAAGTTCTCTGGGTTGAAATTTTTTTTGTTACGGGTTGTTCTAAATATTGTTTCATTGGGAATGGTGGTCTTTATTCTAGTTATGAAGGTCAGGGAATGGTCACTAATTTCATCGGGAAGTATGCTGGTTTTGTACTTGAGGGGGTTGTTGTTAACTAATATCCAATCTAAGGTAGTTTGTTTCTTGCTAGGTTTGTGGGTCCTGGTTGGCAATGACATGGTTTGGTGAAAGCCAAATAGGTTTATATGAGTAGTAAGTTTGGGAGCGGTACACCCATTCCAGTCAATATTAAAATCACCAAGGAGTATGGTTTCCTGTGGTAGGGTTAATGAGAGCCAGCTAAGGGTATTTTCAAGAGTGTTAATGTTATTTCCTGTTGGGATATAAGCGCAAAATATTGTATATGGATTTATTAGCATTTAATTGGAGCTTGGTGGTTAAAATCTTGAGATTTGAAGGTGATAGATGAATGTCTACTGAGGTGATGTTCATTCCAGATTTAAACAGTAAAGCAATCCCACCACCCTTTTTATTTAGACGGTCAAGTCGGAGTATGTTATACCCTGATGGAGTTATATTGTTGTCGTTATTTGTGGGTTTGAGCCAAGTTTCCGTTAGGCATAGGATATCAAAAGAATAGGTGTCTAATAGGGCATGAAGTTGTGTAATTTTATTGTTTAAGCTGCGTATGTTAAGATGGCCTATCAAGAGAGAGTTTAGGGTGTTGGTGTGGTTTTTGGAAGGTGAACTATTGGCTGGTGAGGAGTTGGTAGTGGTAGTGTAAAAACCTGGGTTCGGATGAATGTCCCCGTGTTGAAGTAGACCCAGTAAAAGACTATATTTAAGTTTGGAGACTTTAAAGAATATAGTGTATTCCTTTTTGATTTGGAAATATTTCATACGGGTTAATCTGTGAAATTGAGGAAGAAGGTAGGATGATGATGACGTTATGTTAATATGGGTTGAGAAGTTATACCAGCGAATGGGTTTGTTTGCCTTGTAGGGTGTTGAAATCTAGTAAAGGTTGGGACTTCATAGTGGCTTAAGCTGTAAGATAATAGTAGAGAGATAAGACATGCTGACCAGAGGATTACTTTAAAGTGTAATGGCCTGCCTGGGCTAGTCATAGTGAGGCTTATAGGTTTGAATAAACAGGTCAGATTGGGTTGTAGAGTAAGCCAGTGAGGGGGTGGAGCTGTTAGGGGAAATAGGGAGAGGAAGGCAAATGCCAATCAGGGTAGAATATCTAATTGATTAATGAGATGAGATAGGTTATTGTTTAGAGGTGTGGCTATGGAAGTATAAGGTTAGGTGCTCTGGGGGTGGGTGAGATTTGGGGGTAGGGTAGGGGAGCGGAGTGAGCCCGCAAGGTGAACGGAGCAGGTAGAGCTAAGGATGGACAAGACCCCGCAGCAAAAAACAATCAGTTAAGAGGTAGGTGATTGCTAAAGAGAGTTTGCATCGTAAAACAGAAGAAATGTAAGTTGGGCAGGGCAAGGGTTATTTTAGGAGTGTCATGGAAGGGTAGTGAAAAAATAACTGGGTGAAAATAGCAGAACAACAGAGGTTTAGTTAAGATGGGAATGAAAGAGGTGAAATAAGGTAAGGTATGTTATGTTATAGTTATAGGGTGTCACCTTGTGGTGACAGGGGGAACTGACAGCAGAGAAGACCACAGAAAAAAATGGTAGTTTGTAATTAAGAGAACACTTATTTATAAGAGGGTGGCTAAACTGGGGGTACAAGCGGTGTGCAGATGGCTGCTATGGCGCGCTGGTTGGGTATGGTACTAAGCTCTAACAGAAATAGTTAAAAAATGAAACATCATAGAGTAAGGTTACATACACTGAGTTTGTATTCTTTCTAATGAGGGGAATTGCCGTTCCTAGGGGCGCAGAGAGGGTAGGAGACTTCACCAGATCCCTAGAGATGATTTTTCTTTCCTGTGGTGTCTGTGGGTCTAAAGAGTTTTTGTGGATGTTATTGACTTTCCTGGGTAGGAGAGAGTGGGAGCCCACAGGTAATAGACTGTAAAAAAAAAAAGAACAAGATAATTAGTGAGGGATAGGTACTGAATAAGAGGTAGGGGATAATGCAAGGCAGCAGTGAGATATAGCTAGGCGAGAAGGGAAGAGAAAATGCATTTAGGAGTTTAGTAAAGATTTGAGTGAAGGTGGAGGTACCACAACAGCAAAATACACTAAGGTGAAAGTCCCCTACCAGACCCTTCAGAAAAATGCATGTTAATTTGTGTTCTCTTATTCTTTCACCTTTGTAAATCAATGTAATCTTCTTCTTTCGGCCTTTTCCCGGTTAGGGGTCGTCACAGCGGATCACCCTGTCCACTCATGAATGGCAGTGGAGTTTTACAGTGCCGAGTTGCCAGCCCGGCGCCCAACCTTTCACAGAAGGCACACACGCACGCACACACACCTAGGGCCAAATTTAGAGTGTCTAATCCACCTACATCATGTCTTTGGGATGTGGGAGGAAACCGGAGCACTCGGAGGAAACCCACGCGACCACAGGGAGGACATGCAGACTCCACACAGAAGACACCCCAGCCGAGGATCGTAATAAAATTTAAAATGTGTTCCTGATTTGTGAATTTTTCCCCTTATTAGTTTTGGTATTGTCGCTGAGTCTGGAAATATGAATTTTCGAGCTGTGACTTACACAGTGAAATTATGGTTATAAGCCATTGGGATGCATGGCGTGTTTGAAAACCTTGATGCTAAAAGACCTACCAGAGAGCTCCAATATATAGGGGACACAGAGCAGAGTTTGGCATGACAGTGAATAAATATGCAAACTTCCTTGTTTTGACATTCACAACATGGCGGCACGTTTAACGTACACCTGAAAGGCATATTCCAAGCGTACATATGTTACTTTTAGTTCCGAGGTTATAGTTGGAGCGCATTATTTCAAGTATAGTTGGAGCTTTGGTGTTATTGGGAAAGAAACAACAAGTTCCAAAATGCTTTGGGGTGTTGCTCACGCGCAGTAATTGTGAGCGGGGGTTACACAGAAGCGTTGACAGGAACTAAGACCTGCTGATGCAACAGAAGGGGCGAGAAGATTTGTAGACAAACAACAAAAAGTCAACTATTTCATTTATTTATTGTTTCGCCGTTACTTGTGAGGAAGGAAACAATGTCCGGGGACGAGGTGCGCATAATGGTTTTACTGCAGTTTTGGTGTAGCTAGCCAGATTGTGGCTTTAACGTTTCAGTATGTAGTGAGAGATGTACCCATGTGAGAATGGTGTGAGGCCTACAGATTTGGAGAAGGGGGCACTGTATAATGTTTCACAGGCCGGCGATTTTTTTTATTTGTGTATATTTTTTATGTGCGGTTACGTGTAGTTGTTGGCCTGCGTTAACTATATGCAGTATGTTATCCTTGTGGCGTTTTGTAGTTCTGTCAGATGCTTGAATGATATGAATGTTATGGCATTTGTTGTATTTATGAATTTTGTTAATTATAATGGGGAAAGGAAAACGTATTTATTGTGTAGTATGCTGTCATTTCTGCTGTTTTTTTGTTTTACAAGTTTATTGGTGAAATGATATGATGTGTCTTTTTCCTTGTCACTGTATGGTTTCATTCATAGAATTATCCCCTTTGCTCGAATGTGTAATTTCTGGCATATTTCACCTAATGCAAATAAAATGTTTGAAATGCTTTGTAGTAGTAGTAATGTTCTGAATGCGGAGGAAGTTGCTTTTTGGCCATTATCTTTGTATGTATTGTGAAGCATCTATGTGTTCTAAAACGCCATGAGTGGTTTAACTTTTGATAACTTACTGTGGTTTGTATTCTGTGTAATGGAGCACACATCTCTTTGGAGAGTGTTGTTTAATTGTTAACAGTACTTGCATTGGCTAGGCGTTTTGGTGCTACGTTAAGCTCTTTAAGTGTTGCAGACATTTTTATAGGAACGATGGAATACTTGGCTTTCATGCACTGCATGCAGGTTGAGCGAGAGCAGTATGTGATGAACGAAGGTTTAATACCGTTGGCGATACAATGCCCTAAAAACGTGAAACGCATACCAGTTTTCGAACCTGATAAAAGCCTAGAAATTCCATTTTCGTTTATGTACTTTAGCACAAAGAACCATAAATTATATCTGATTGTAAAGAAAATAATGGGAAAGTCTAGTACAAACCGCTGCAGCTTAATCTGCATAAGAATATGTACTGGTACTTATAGCAATATTGTCTCAAAGTAGAAGTTAGCATTGCTACTTGTCATATGAAATGATTTTCTGTGAGGATATGTTTTGATTCCCAGTAAAAGGAAATTTTATGTAAGAAGATCTGGTGAATGAGCTTCATCTAGGTATACCAAATAATTTAGATAAGACTGTGCCATCATTGCTAGTCATTTTTAAAAACACAAGGGATATGAAGGTGCCCTGTAGTTTCTTTAATCAAGTCAAGAGTGCTAGTCCCAGTTCTTCTGGCTTGCTATTTCATCTCTGCTGAATTTCTCCAAGTGTTTTGGGTTTCTAATAATATGGCAGGACTGGACACCATTCCCAAGTCACTGTACAGGTAGAGTTCATGAAATTAGTATTGTTTCAGTCTTTGATGTTAAATAATGGTGCTCTTCTTAGCACCTAGAATTGCTTCATGCAGTTCATATGGAGTTACATGTGTCCGCAGCATGTTTGTTTCATATAGAACAGAGGTGGTGTGAAAGTTTCTTGCTTTACTTAGTATTTGAGTTGTGGTGATTAAGATTTTTGGGGTGATTACATAGCACGTTGAATGAGTTCCTAAGGAGGTACAGATGTGCTTCTTTGAACACCTGTAATAGAGATACTAAGTCACTTTTTATTTTGTAATAATTTGATTACTGGATAGCTGTCATAATCCTTTTAAGCTATGATCTGGTCCACAGGTGAAATAACAGGTAAAAGTGACCTAGACATTAACCTATTGCTAAAATGTGCTGTCAAGTGTTGCATTGTAAGCAAAACTGGTATTTTGCCCTTGGGCTTGCTGTTTGTATTGATATGTTTTGTGAAGTTTGACACTATATTTGTTCTGCAGAAGCCATATCATGTCTGTAAGTAGAATGCATTATATATGAAATACATTCATTTGGTCGAAAAGCTCAAAATATTGAAACCCAAAATGTTTAACTTCGGTGCTGGGGCCAATTCACCTTGCCCTTGACACTCCCTTCTATTTATCAACTCTGGGATTGCAAAACAGTGGGGGAATATAGAGTCACATTTACAATATTTTGATGTTTCAATACTTAGTTATTCAACCAACCAAACAAAATAATGTGTTGGTGTGGGACATCAGGATGTCTGTTCAGTATTTCTGTAATGTTGCACAGTTCCTCAGTAAAGGGTGTCACACACTTTTTTAGTGCATGATTCATTTGCTTTTCTCTTTCTTTGTTGGAGTTCACCTAGTCTATTACCTGCCCTGTTTTGTCTGTCTTGCATTCCATCATATTAGTGTTGACAGTCTGGATGTTGAGGATTTTTCCCCCTTTTTATTTTAAGTGTACATTGTATATATTGCTTGAATGTCTGACTGTTTTGCCTGGTTTACTGCTGAGTGTTCTAGCTCGTCAGATTTTATTGCTGATAAGTCTAATATAGTATTTGTATTTGTTTTTTTGAAATGCTTGCAGCTGTGTGTTAACCTTTTGAAAAAAATGTATTCACTTATTCTGCGTTGCACACTGTACTTTTAACATTTCGCCAAGCTTTTTGTGGACCTCCAGTGAAAATGGACCATGACCCAGATGAACAATTTAAATAACAGTAAAGCTGGGAATGGTTGGAGAAGCATCTATACTTTTTGAGGTACTATTAGTAGATTGTGCACCATAATAACCATAATGACAGTGTCCAGTAACTGGCAAAATTATATGCATGCAGTTGTGATTTTATTGTAATACCCCTGTATATAATCGTGTGTGTGAGATGGAGCACACTTCTGAAGATGCAGTAGCTCTAAAAACAAAAGTGAAATTGAAGTATAAGTACTGGCACTCAAAACTACTTTTTTAAACTAAACTTTTTAGCCTGCAAATGTGAAGTGGGTAAGGTTGTCAGTTCTTGAAGTTGCATTTAAATTAATTTAAAACTGAAATGCATTTGTCCATACTGTTTCTTTGTGGTACACTTCCTGTTCTGCATTTGAGAAGGAAAATGTGAACCATAGTTGAACATAAAGCTGAAGAGTTCTTGGTTTTGGATTTCTGTAGAACGTTGGGAATCCCTATATATTTTAACATGGCTCTTGAAACTTTTGTATGTGGGATTCTGCCTAATGGATTCCACTGCCCTTGTGAAGTATCGCCCCTTGTGATTTTTTGAAACTTCAGAAACCTTGTTTGATACAGTTCATGAGGAGAATTTGTGTAGGTAGCATAGTGGAATTTTGCTTCATTATTTCTGGCTATGTCATTGCCCTCGGGCTATACCTGTTATAAAGCTGAGGCTGTTGTAGAACCTAATGACATCCTGGGGTGGGGGTCATGCAGTTGAATCCTTCCACCAGTGGATTTTTTTTCTATTTATGACCAGCCCCTTGGTATCACTCCTACCTTGCGTTCATCTGTTTCATCTGACAGCTACTTTTTATGGACCACTGTACCCTGCAGGGAATGTCTAGAACAGGGCCACTTGCTTGGTAAGGCTTAGGGCGCCACATTACCATGTTCAGCATGTATTTGTCCATTCAAAACTGTTTGGTATAGGACATAATAAGGGCAAAATGCCTTGGGCCAGATTGTAGCCGTAAGGCAGCCTGTAATCTCTGGTCTAAAATACCCTCCCTGCTGGTTGGGCATTCCTATCCCTCCTTGCCAGCATGTCTGACATCCTGAGCTGCTAATCAAACCTGGGTTCAATGGACTGTAGTCGAGGCTTTATCCATCTATGTCATGTTGCTGGCCATGGCATAGTGAAACATTGGTACAAAAATGTGAGCGTTTTGTAATCTTTTTCTTTGTGTTTGAAAAGCTGATACAAACTGTTCATCTCCCCCCCCCTCTGAGCTTTACAGAAATGGCTAAAATCTGCAATTTTTTGTTAATGGTTTTTGATCCAGAGTTTAATCGTGCCTTTTGAAGTCTCACCTTATGAACAATGTGGAATCTGAATTTTTTTTTTTTCATATGTAAACATGGACTGCAACACCCTTATACTTTGCTATTGTGGCATATTTGGAAATGTTGAGGTTAAGCAGTGCAGCAACTTGGAGTATCACAACTGACAATTACTGGTTGTTTTGATTGTTTGGCCTTTTCCTTCCATAACCCTGAATTCCCTTCCTCCTTAAATGATTACTAGTGACAGAATCTGGAGAAGAAAAAAATGCTTTATCTTGTCATGAAGTTGTATACTCCAAATCTGCTATTACCACGGTAACTACTTGTTACAAATTTTATTTTGTTTTTCTAACCACGAGTGCTTTCATGTCAGCAGATGTGTTCATAGGTTGGTACTAGGCTATTGGCCCTAGGTCATAATTAAGCCTAGCCAAACTATTTTGGCTTGCGCCTCCCAAGTGGTTTAGTTACCTGCACTTCTGTCGAGCAGAGCCACAGAAGTGATTCCTGGGGTGAATTTCCTGTTCCCCACCCACTCCTCATTAGCGCTCTTCAAGAAGAATCTTGAGGAGCTCTGCCTCGCATATATGGGGACCTTATTCCAGAGCAAGGGGAGTCTCTGGGACACGAATATATCCCTTCAACAAGTCCTGTTTATTGTTGAGGTCAGGTTTAGGTCCCTAGAGCGTGTAGCTTGGGTAGATTGGGTTTTCCTTACATGGAGCATTTCCAGCTATTCGAGGTTAGACATAGCCTTGTATATCAGGCAGTGATCACCTCTGAGCAGCCGGTATGCAACCGACTACAGTTGAAGTTTTTTTAGCCTGGGGGTATGGGGCATATGTTTTAGGCCAGTTATCCTCTTGGTGAGGTATATTTGAGGCATCTCCAGTTGTTGCAGGTGTCTAGTAAGGTACGTCCTGAATGGGGCATTGTACTCAATGGATTTAATGAGTGATTAGTAGAGGGGAACAACTTCCCTATTTTTTTATATGCAACCACCTTCGTGATAAGGTGGGCCATGTAGAAGGATTTTGTAGCCACTTTAGCGATGTGGTTATCGAAGGAGAAGTTACTATCCACCTGGGTCCCTAGGTCTTTTATCACACTCTGTGTTAAGTGAGCTACCACCTATGTGGTAATTTTGTAGGTACTTGTTTTTCCCGAAGAGGATGACAATGCACTTTTTGGCATTTAGCTTGAGGCCATGATTTTGACACCATGTATCTGTTTTCAGTGAGCCCCTTTTTTGTAAATATTTTTATTCATTTCCGAAAACATGAATGCAGGTTATTTATGACTGTGAAGTATTTACAAATTATTTAAAAAGGTTGGCTAAAACCTCTAAACAGATATCAGACGTTAAAACCAAAATAAAGTATTTACAAGGGTGTCTATAGTTGGCATATAATTAACTTTCTATACAATTGTTTTCTGATTATAGTCTGCTACAGTCATTACTCTCCAGTATTTCAGTTACTTTTTGCCATGTTATATATAATGATGTAGTTCTTTCAGCTCTTCCTTTAATAGTGTTCATTTCCAATTGCGATACTGCTGACACCATATTCATGAATTGCTTAAAAGTTGGAGAAGCTTTGGATTTCCTGTTTGATGTTCTTCCTTGCAATGGCTAGGAGAGTCCACAAGATTACATATTTTGTTCTTGGTACACAGTCAGGTACAGGTGCTTTAAACAAAATAATAGATTTGGAAATCTGGAATTTGTAATTGAATACCATTTGCAGAAAACTTATTTTATCCCAATATGGTTTAATCAAATGGCATTCGTAGAACATATGTTGCCAGTCTGCTTTTATTGATAAATCACATCTCCAGCAGCCAATATTTTTTTTTTAAACATACGTTCCATTTTATGAGGGGTTACGTAAGATCTGTGTATGAACTGGCATGTAAAGAATCTCCAATGTAGTGAAAGTGATGTCTGCTTTGGAGAGAGAAGAATTAATTTTTTTGTCTGTCATTTGGCACATGTCCATTAATTGATCTATAATAATTCCATATTTTGTCATTATAAGTTTTTATTTTTTTATTTGTTTTACAAATAGAGAAGTATCCCTTTCCAGTAATGGGTTGATTCATTAGTAATATTATATGTTCTATAAGATTAGAAACATTGTCTTATTTATGGTTGCATTGTTTCTTGTTTGCTTAATATATACTGTATTAATTCTTGTACATGTAGCCATGAACTATTTTCCATATTTAATTTGTTTAATTTGGTCTGTTGTCAGAAGTTTTCCAGAGTTTACCAATTGATGCCAATGTATTAATCCCTTGTCTTTAAGCATGTTGACTACATCTATATAAAATGTTATATTACCTTGTGTGTACGCTACTGGATATAATAAAAATGACCATGCTTTAATATCAGGATTGCTATTAATAAGATTTTGGAAAATTTTTAATGTATTTGGAACTTATAATTTTATACTTATGTATCATCATATATTCCTTCATCAGCCATAGAAAATTGTTTGGTATGAAATCGGTATACTTATTTGCTACTACAAATCCTGATTTTTAACCAGATTCTCTCATGAACTAGCTTCCATTTTGATGTATATTTTGTATTTAGCCATAATGATAATTGTTTTAATAATAGATGACTGCAAATATACTTATGTCTGGTAAACCTATGTCACCCATATCCCAATAATCTAGATGATATTTCATAGCTATCCTTGGTTTTTTTGGATACCATAGGAATCTTACCATTAAATCATTTAATTGTTTTAGGTGCGATTTAGCTGGTGGTAAAGAACAAGCTTTTATAAGACAAAGAAATTTTGGAAATATGATTTTAATTGTATAAAGCCTTTCTTCTATTAAAAAGAAGAACTTATTCCATCTTTGTATTAGATTCTTAATATTATTTAAGGTGTCTCTCTAATTTGTTTCAATTGTAGTATCTAGGTTGTTAATACAATTAAATACTTAGGAATTATAACTATCGGTGGGGATATATTTATGGTATTTTTTATTTAGATCTTTTTTTTATTAGTATTTATAAGCAATACATTTGTTTTGTTCTCATTAAATTTAAGACTCGAAACATTTTAAGTTTTGAATTGAGTCCCATAATGCTTTTAAAGAGCTATTATTCTTTAAGGTAATTAAAATATCATCAGCAAAAAGTTGAATTTTAAGGTCTAGGCTGTTTAATTGTATTCCTTCAATATTTTTATCCATACGTATATTTGCTAAGGGTTCAATGACTAGCGCAAACAATAACTGAGAAAGAGGGCAGCCTTGTTTTGTGCCCTTTGTTATTTTAATAGATTTAGACAGACAAGATCCCAGTTGTATATAAGCCAATGATTTTTCATATTAACAAGGTGAAGTTGTTTGAGAAGCCATATTCTTCTAAAACTAACCATAAATAATCCCAGTTCACTGAATCAAATGTGCTATTTATGTCTAAACTAATAACATTCATTTTGTTTTTTGTAACATTTATATAATCAATTAAGGAAAGAATTATTTTGATGTTGTCATAAGTGTTCCTATCTTTTATAAAACCTGTTCAAAAATGGTGGTAGTTGTTTTATTCGAGCAGCATGTATTGCCATAAAAATTTTATAATCTATATTAAGAAGTGAAATGGGTCTGTATGATGAACATTCACTGGGATCTTTACTTTTCTTTCAGAACTGGTGATATTAATGTGTACTTCCAAGAAGTAGGGATGTCTTTACCATTTTTAACTGATGTAAAGACATTCAATAACGACAGCAAAGCCTCATTAGATAGTAATTTAAACATTTCTGGGGTGATATTATCTATACCTGGAGCTTTGTTTAATTTTAGCATATTTGCTTAAGCAAATAACGATGACAGAACTTAAAGCTGATCTATTAGTTGTACCTGCTCCTCTAATAATCTGACTTTAACATTGTTTTTAAGAAAAGCTTTCAAATACTGAATGTGTTTCTATTTTCTCATTTTGATTATTAATTTATGAAAGAATAGCCTAAATGCTTCTAGTATTCCTTCTAAATCAGCCACTGTCTTTTTAGTTTCTATGTTATGTATTTCCTTGATTTGATTTGTTTTAATCATCTTTTTAGCCCTATTTGCTATTCTTCGTTGGTTTTTAGGGTTCATTGAATAGTAACATAGTTTTTTTTCTAAGTTGATCATTGTTTTGTGGTGTAGCGTCTGAGTATGTTTTATTAGTATCTTCCAGTTCTTTTATTAAGTTGGTGTTTCCATTTTGAATATCAAGCTTTAAATTCTCCACTTTTGACTGTAATTCCTTATTCCACTGTTTTTGTTTATTTTTATACCATCCCACCGCTCTTCCATATAGGTATGCTTTCAGTGCATCCCATATATATATTTCAGATGCATCTTTCGTAAGATTCATATCTAAGAATGCTTGTGTCTCTTTAATAGAAAATTCCTTAAAATCTTTGAGATTTGTTATGTAGGATGGTATTCTTGTTACTGATATCCTTAATGCAAGTCTATCCCAAACGTTATGGTCCGAAAATGGACATGAAATTGTCTTGACTTTAGTGGTTAAATCTTTTGTTATGTACACTCTATTCTAGAGTATGTATTATGTCTATGGGAAAATGTGTAAAGAACAGTGAATCTGGGATAGCATACTCATTTATGTCAACTATATATTAAAAGTTTCAACAAACTCTGATAATAACTTTAAAGGTAATCTCTTGCATGTAGTTTTAGTGTTTTGTGTCAGTTTCCTTTATAATGCAATTGAAATCTACAGCTACGATTAAATTACCTTTGGCATATTGTACTATGTCATCTAAGTGTTGTTTGGCCACTCCTAACTTCTAGTCCTGGTATGCAATAAATATTCGCTAATGTATGTGCCATTTCATTGATAGATATTGTCACTAGACGAAACATTCCTGAGTTGTCATGAAACGTATTTATGATTTTAGGCATTAAAGTAGTGATTTTCCACAAAATTGCTACTCCCCTTCACTTTTGACTATAGGTGGAACTTACTAGTACTGTATAATTTTTATTGTTTGTTTTGTCTTCCTGTGTAAGGTGTTTTTTCCTGCAAAAATACTAGTTGTGCTTCACATAGCTTTAAATATCTGTAAAGACTTCCCCTTTTGCAGTTATTTAAACCATTTACATTAATAGATATACATTTTGCAATTGGATTTATATTAGCTTTGCTTTTATCCATATTCATATACTCGTAACAATGTGTAGATGTGTGTACACGAAGAGAATGACTTGTTTCTTCTTCCAACAGTATTACAATAGATTATAGACACCCAATAAAAGTACATTAGAAGATCATAACTGAAAACATTTTAAGATAAACGACCGCCAAACCCCTCCATGAGAAAAAAACAGCTAATCCTTGAATGATCTAACCATTCAAGCGATCCCTCTAGATCTGCATTTCAGCATCCTCCCCCAGCCCCGCCACATGGTAGTTTTATAATGAAAAGTATCTTGTATATCTTTTAAGTATACATGTATTTGTATTTACATATTACTTAAATACATTCTTTATCTATTTTTAATATTTTATAAAACACCAAGGCAACACAATTATACCTAGATTTAATACTCAACTATTTGGCTTTGTTTAAATTGTAAAGAAAAATCTCTTATTTTAATATATCTTTTGTATAGCAATAACGGTTATGCATCTTTAAAAGTAATATGCTTGCTGTTTTATCTCCCTTATAGTGTGAGTGGCATTCATAGGTATCAAACTTTTGTAGTGTTCTATATAAAAAAAAAAATGTTAAGCATTATATGCATCAGTTAACTATACTACAACTTAATTAAATCACGAAGTGTCCATAACAATGAATATAATATTACACTTTTATTGTCATTTATCAGTAATCTTTTATAGTTTTCATTTAATTCAAAAAAACATTTTAGTGGCATAAATGTTACTACTTTGTTTTTGGCATTGGTATTATATAGTTTAAGACTATATTTCCAGGCAGTTCCTATATATTAG
The DNA here is from genome assembly GCF_019279795.1 of Protopterus annectens. Lineage (NCBI taxonomy): Eukaryota > Metazoa > Chordata > Ceratodontiformes > Protopteridae > Protopterus > Protopterus annectens. The sequence goes on from NC_056746.1 coordinate 1,236,513,781, forward strand.
TGCCGCTGACATATTTCACCGCTAATGTACCACATATGTCATATGTCAATTACAGGATTTATCTACAGTGTTATAACTGTAAGGTTGGAAAATATAACAAGCAAAGTAAACTTTAAACATGCTGTAACACAATTGTTTGGTACTTATTATTGTCAACCCTTCTACATGCACGGGAAAGGATAACCTTATATGACCACCGACCGTTTTCCTTTTTTCTCTTCATCCTCCTTTTCTCCATTTTTAATAAATATTTATTTCTATTGTGGTTTCTTTGAATTTAGTGAGGAGGAAACTCAATATCCTATTATAGATAATATAGAACATTCAAACCGAGAACATGCTCTATAGAGACATATAACTCAAGTGGTCCACGCCATATATTTATAACATTGCAGTCAGAAATATACTAATGAATAAGCAATAACCAGCAGCTTTGCAGCATGTGTATGTCTCTAACAAGTACATACCTATAGGATATTAAAAAGAATAGATAGCAAGCTCTTCTTTCATAATCAACAAATGCATATAGCTTGGTATTTACTTTCATAGACAGAAAATAGACCTGTTATTTATATGCATATCATGTACCAACAGCAATATATTAGTAAATGCCTATGCTATTTAATTCATATTTTAAAAAACATGACATGTAGATACTATGAAAGTGATTAATATGAGATATAGCTGACAATGGCTTTAGTGTTTGTGGTGATATATATAATATATATTCAGTGTTATAAATAAAAGTACATGCATGTCTATTTGTAATCTAAGGTTCAAGGCTGATCAATTTAGACATGCAAGACAATCTCTTTAGCCTTGGTCATATGATGGGAGTTACTGTCTCTCTACGCAACCATTCATTTTCAGTGAGGATGTTCAATATTGGTATAACTTGCCTTTAATAAAAGCATACTTATAATTAGCAGTTCTTTTCTATGTATATATAATAATATCATAAGCAAGTCTGAGATTTTTTCTTGCTCATTACTACTTAATGACTGTGCTACTCGGTCTTTCGGTCTCTGTCTCTCGCGCACCCCTTACAGGGGTATTGGTATTTGCTTTTTACTGGTGGTGGTTTTCCCACCATAGCTTACCTCCTTATTGGGTGGGCTCCTGACATTTGGGGCAAGAAAAACTGATCTAATGGCATCGGCTGCCTGTTTTTGTACCCCTGACGTCAGTCCTGGAGCGGTTTGGGCCGACTGAGGGCTTACCTGCAGGCAGATAAGCCAAGTGTGAGGATTGCAACAGTGAATACACTCTCTAACATCTACATTTATGGTAAGTGTACACAACTGTACTTTTCCCCTGAAATAAGTGCAGATAAATGTAATTGATAATGGCTGACTTTATATTTAAAAAAACAGTAAAGATGACTTGTGCATTTGACTTTTTAAGAACCTTTGGTGAAGTAACATTATTGCATTTTTTTTGTGCTTGGGTACTTGTTTCTTTTCCAAAAGAACTGTTAATCTCAACTTCTCTCCTAGTAGTTGTGGTTTTAATAAACCAGTTAAATTGTGAATCATGAAGAGTACAATAAGGTCGCACAAACAAGTAGTGTTTTTTCTTCCAGTATTTTTTTAAACATCTTTATTAGCATCACATATTACATAGTGACATGAATAGACACATTGTTATAAAAGAGAAAACAAGTTATTACAAACCTTTATTTTCATACATATACAGTAACACTCCTTTTTACCAGTACATAATGTATATAGCAGCAGTTATTCAATTTTAACAGTATATTGATAGTTCTGGTCTTGCCTTCCCTGAAATTTCACTCCTCCTGAACACTGTTTTGCATGCGTTGCTCCCTCATAGTCACCTTATTTATATGTAGCTTGCTTCTTCCCTTTTCTGAATATCCCACCTCCACTTGTCTCTTTACCAACATTCAATAATTGTTTTAGTCTTTGGTTTCTATTTCTTAGTGATTACTTTTTTGTCATCCAACAGCATTAAACTTGGTAGGCCCTTATTCTGTCTAGGCAATTCACTTTCTAAAAAAACAGCTGAAAAGGCACATTTCTTTAGTTACAGTAATTTGCTATTCCAACACTTCTGACAAAGTACCCTGTAGGTATTTTCTAAAGTCTGCCAATTTTTTGCATACCCAAGCGCCCCCTGTCTTTATCACACCTCTAGCAGTTGCCACCTGCCTTTGGAAAGTTTGCTGAAGTCTTCTAGGAGTATACAAATACCTGTGCAAAAATCCTAAACCCATTTTGTTGCATACATGAGAGCTATCCAAATGTCCTATTGTTTTGAGTATTGTCTTTCCATTTTATTTGCCAGTCTTACAACATCTATGCTGCGTATATGTGCCTTAACTGTGCAACTCTAAGCAAACAAGTGGTTTTAAATTCCACTGTGGTGTAATACCACTCTTGTGTTTAAGCAGTTAGAATGTGGTCTTCTGTTGGTGTTCTACAGTCACCCCAACACACACTTTTTTGCCATTTTATTTTTAAGCTAATATTCTGGAAGTGTTCAAAGCATATTAGTTCTATACAGAGCGGTACTAAATGTTTTAAACTTGTGATTTCTGGGGGTGGAACTTCCAAAAGTAAATATTTCTGCAGTTAAGTTTAAATTAATTTAGTTTTAGATGCACACTTGTTCACCCAGCTAGTTCATTTACAAAGCCCTTAAAAAGTAAGTGCCCTGTCGGGGTTCCCTCCTTTCTTATTTCCTCCTAGTTTTTCATGCCATCCAGGAAGGGAAAATGTGTGGAAGACTGATTCCCCATAAATAAGGACACGAGGTGTGTCTGTTTAGTTGCTATGTATGACTCTACACCGTGTGAGATATTGGTCAGCCCTAAGACACTTAAGTCATCTATTGTCCCTCCCTAGTTGGAAAATCGGCGTCTGCAGCTTTTCAGTCAGGATATCATGGCCAAATCCACCCACATCGAAGTTCAGCTGTCCCTAAAGAAAAAAGCTAAAAAGGCCCATACTGATCCTGCTGCTGTCTAGCCTCCACTTGATGTCACCCTCCGGTTGAAAGAACTAGAGGGTCTTTGGTGCTGATGCCAGTACTCTCTGCTGTGACCCATTCAGAGGTTGATATAAAGCCTCTCTCCACACATCACTGAAGTTCTGCATATGGATGGTACAGATGTACAAGAGGAAAGATGGCTGATTTATATCATAGGGGCCTAGGGGGATTCTCTAAGTATTAGTTAGGGAAGAGGTGCATGTTACCTTCATCGGATCTAGGCAAGGGTGTTAAAAACCAAAATGTGGTTTCTATGGCTAAGGATCCTCTGAGTGGCAGGACTTTCCTCGGGGGCTGTTTAATGCCGTTATAGCCCTGAATCCCCCACCAGGGTCATCTCTCCCTGAATCTGCTGTCTGGTATTCCACCCCTCCTGAGAGGATTGATTCTTCCGATGAAGACTTGGATTCTAGTGAAGAATCCTTGGCATATTCCTCTCGGATTCGCTCTCCTCTTGCCCTGGGGTCTGATGATTCTCTGTCCCGATTTCTCCTTTTGAAAAATTATCTTTTGGGGATACAGTGGTCTGTATGATGGAACACTTTTTTTAAGTAGGACTGTTCACAGGTTTCTGAAGTTCAAAAGAGATATGAACTCTTGTATGTGGACTTTTCCAGACCTTTTGCAGTCTGTCTTGTTTTAGCTACCCTTTTGAATACATTTGCAGCAGCTTCCCGGGTCCCTGACACTCAGCCTCCATCTGCCCATTTTCTTCTTAGTTCTGCCTCTCGGGTGATTCACTGTTCCATTAACTGCAGCTATGATGCTGCTGTTGTCTCTTGTAGGATAGTTCTGTCCTGCTGAGATACTGTTGGTTACACCTTTACATCTTATCAGAGGACGTTAAGGACAAACTTTTATATTCCCCCTTGGCCAATCTTAATTTCTTTGACACCGCTGCTGCAGAATTGTTTAAAGTTCTTCAAAATAAGGGTAAGGTTATGCAAGACCTGAAGTATATCTTTAGTTAATGGGAACTTGTGCATGGGGGAACATCCGTCTAAATCTTTTGTCCATAGTCTGCCTAGACAGTTTGCTAGGAGGAAGAGAGTTCCTAATTGGATTTTCTCAAACAAACCCACACAGTTCTAGAGGCCAAAAACCTTTTCCTGACGATTCTGCGCCTCTTGTCATCCAGCCTCTGCTTCCCCTTGGTCAGATTCCTCTGCTTCAGCCTAACCCTTTCCTGTTTTGCAGTAGATAAACACAGATGTCAGTTCTTTCCATCATTCAAAACATATTTATGCCTTCTTGCCAGTTTCCTTTTCCTTTGGTTCTGTGGGATCTGGTGAATCGGGGAACGTTTTCATTCCAGAATGTTCCTGGTACTCTGAAAGAAGGAGGACTTGGAGGCTCACCTTAGACCTTGCCATTCTCAACACCTTTTCAAGATGTTGTCTCATCAGACATGTTTCCCTTTGTTGCTTTCTCAAGCTTCTGTTATCTCGGAAGGACTCTTACCTCCATATTCCTATACATATCCGTTCTCTGCTTTACCTTTTGGTCGTTCTACAGCTCCAATTGTCTGGACCTGTGGTAGCCTTCTGCAGACTTAACTCATTCCCTCCAGTGCAACTCTTTTTAGTGTGTACCTTTTAACTCCTAGTGGGTATGGCCTGAGCCTTTAAAAACTAAGTTAGCACCTTACAGTTCCAACAAATACTCATTGACAGAGGTCAGATATCAATACAATTGTGTCTGCCATCATGCATGCTTCAAGATAAAATATTCTGATACCTTGTGTGTAGCATGATTTTGGAATTATTACTGCAACATGAACAAGTAATATATGATGCCTAGAGGAGCAGTAGGAGGTAACTGCATATGCACCTGGAGGAGTACCTCGGATGTAATGAGTTAAGAGAATACAAATATTCCCTTATTTGGATAGCCTAATGAAAGTCCTATCTCAGCAGCTCTTGCTTCCAAATGTGCATTTCTCCTTGCTGCTTTTGTGCAGTGTGGAGTTCACCTTCCATCTGAAAACATCAGTATTGACTTGCTTTGGGGCAGGATTCAGATCATTCCAATTTTTTTTCTCTCTCCTCAAAAGGTCCTCTCTGTAACTGCTTATTTCTGGTCTCCTCTCCAGCCCTTCCTTCAAGGGGATTTCTCCAAACCTTGGCGTACATATGGCATCCATCATTCCCATGGTTCCTTTTGCCAAACTCCACATGAGGAAATTTCAGTGGTATCTCGAGACTGTTTGGCTTCAGCAGTACCACACTCTGGAGTATATCTGGTCACTCTTACCTTAACTCGAGCTTGAGCTCCACTGGTGGATTCAGCAAATTTCCCTAAATTCAGATCTGCCTTTCCAGATTCCTCTCCCTACTCAGGAGCTGTACATGGATTCTTACAGTTGTTGTTTTGAAGCATCCTCCCAACAACCTAAAAGTCCATTGTCTTTGGTCCCATTACCAACTTGATCATAGCAACATCAAGGAGATAAGGGCTCTACTGCTAACTCTACAGGCTGTTTTCACTCCCTTTGGGTTCCGGGTCTGTCAGCAAGATAGTACAAAGTCTTACCTTTTGTGCAGTCTGGATGTTCTTCGTGTTTCACTGTTGCAGTAGCCCTCAGTCAGCCTGATTAACAAAGTCTTGGGTCCTGCGTCGGTTGCTGTCTCTTCTTCCGTGATGTCTGGTAGTCAGGGTTATAAAACATGCAGCCGACACAATTACATCAGTCTTTCTTGCCGTGCGGTGCCAGAAGCAGTTTGCAAGTGCCGGTCGGCCGACTCCTGAAATTTTCGTTTTTGAGTTTCAGAACCGAAGTCTTCAACTAAAAGCCAAGTACCCCGTTGGGGAAACTTTCTTGCTCTAAACCGATGTCAGTAAAAGTAAATTAATTGCATTTCTTGTGGAAAGCAAATGCCTCATAAAGGTTTCCTTTGTACTGTATACCTTGCCCTAGGCCCTGACCACGACATACCTCGCTGTCAGTTTTGTGCCTTATTTAAACAACGAACTATGTCTGTATATTTTTGCATCTAAATATTTTGGTGCTTTGTTCAATTATCCAGATGTGTCTTCAGTAAGCCATCCGACTACCGACATTCCGAAAAAACGCAGATAGGCCGCCTAGGTCCAAAGCTCCCGATGACGCTTCTTAGCCAGTCGCCAGTTTGCTGGTACGCAGTGAGGTGCTTTCGCAGCCCCTGATACCTGCTACTTCAGATTCGCAGGCCTCTACGGAGACCCATTTGGAGTCCGGTATACTGCAAGATGTTACAACTGTGGAACCTGCGGATGTCTCTACCTCGGATGGATCCGGAGCCACTGTACAGGCACCGGCTTCTGAGGGTGTATTCAGGCCTACTGACTTGCATCTCAAACAGACGCCATCTTCTTCAAGGCGTAAATCTCGAACCATGCCTAGCAAACAAGACACCCAGACCGCATGGTCGGGCCTCTATGCCTAAAAAAACAAGAATGGCTGAAGACCTTATTACTTTAATAAGGGGAAGCCAACCTTCCCCCTCTAAGAGACCTAGGACTGAGTTTGCTTATGATACTTCTGACCAGGATTCTGAAATTTGTTTCCTCTGACCAGGATTTACCGATGTGCTTCTCTTGGCTCTGGCTAAGTTTTTGCAATTTTCATTATTCTAATGTTTTTTGCATAGTTACTGAATTTATACATTTATAGGGTTGTATCTTTATTGTCTTGTGTGACTGTATTAGTAGTATCCTGTGTGCCAGTAGTTGGGCTCAATTGCACTTTGCCTAAATCGTTAGTTTTGGCGGTTTCACCTTTTTCCTGTTATTTACTGGAAAGTATACAGTTAAGGTTTACCTAAATTGCCTTGTGTGACCAGTATTAGTAGTCTCCTGTGTATCAGTAGTTAGGCGCAGTTGTGCTTTTATTGTCTAGATAGTAGTTTTGGCGATTTTGCCGTTATAGGGGCTCCTATTGATTATTTTCCTGTCAAGCGATTATTGTTGACTAGTATCTTTAGTGGGGACCCGCTAAATTCTTAACTCCTTACAGTTGCTATTTTGCTCCTACTTTTTGTGTGTGTGTTGTGGTATTCTTGGTCTGTTTGAATTAGAAGACCCGGTTCTTCACAGGACTAGGCCTGTTTAACGTAGAGGACCTAGTCTTCGTGTTGCTACTCCACTGTATTTTATTTGAAAATTTTCTCCTGTGTGACTGAATCTGTCTGTTTAGTGAAAAACCTAGATGTTATGTGGTCCTATCACACCTATGTTCTTACCTGTGGGTTCGGAGCCGAATATCTGCTCCGACTCTGTTAACGTTTCTAGCTCGCAGTCTTTTAGTGGCTGGGCTAAGCAGGTATCCCATGGTGCACTGCTCCATATCCCCAGATCTCGTTTGCCACTCGTGTAGCTAGGATGTGGTCTCGCTTTGGCTGTGGCCAAGTACCTTTTTTTCTTGTATTAAGAAAAAGTTTCCTCCTAAACCAAAAGCTATTTTCATAGCTACTCTATTGTTTTAGTTGATGGCATGTTTGTGAGTATCCCGCTAACTGTTTCCTCGGGCTAGGCCCGTTTTAGTTGGAGGACCTAGTCCGTCGTCCTCTCTTACCAACCGTTTAAGTTAGAGGTTTGGTCATCCCCTTGGTGTTCCTAACCGTGTGTGTTCCCTGTGTATGTACAGTGTTCGTTTCTCTGATTCCCGCGCTTTTTGTGTGTTGAGTTTTTTGTGCCTTTTTGGCAGTTTGTTTCTGCTTTAAGTAGTGGACTTGTTGTGAAAATGTCTAAGGAGTCCAAAGAGCGCAAACCTTTGGGTTTTAAGAGGTGCTCTAAATGTGGATATAAAATGTCAATAACCGATGGTCATTCTGTCTGTGTCTACTGCTTGGGAGCTATTCACCTGCAGGAGTCCTGTGGTTTTTGTCATGCTTTCAGTCCGAGTGCTCCAGGAGCGAAAGAGTAAGCTAATTTTAAAGGGACTGTTTGAAACCCTCTTTCGAAGAGGATTTGGATTCTTCTCCCAGCAGTAAAGCCAAGTCTTCCAAGGCAAAGAAAAGATCTCTGGCTCCGTCAGCTTCATCGGAGCCTCCGGAGAAAGTCTTAAAAAATGCTTAGACTTCCTCGGCTCCAGTGTCCTCTGGGCCGCAGGAGGTATCTGTATTGGTGGATCCGGCGTCGGCTCCAATTAGTTTGGAACCCCTTCTGAGCCGATCACCAAGTCTCAAACCAGTCTCTCCTGAGAGGAGATCCCAATCTCCCTCCCTGTCCTCCAAATCTTCCAGGCCCCTTTCGGATATGGATGTTGAGAGGGTGGTCCAGAGGCTCCTCCAGTCGCCGGTTTTGGCTAAATTGTTTTTGGCCCCGGCCCAGTCTGCTCCGGAGCCCGTCCCAACCTCTTCTTCGATCATTCCTCCTCTGAGCGCATCTCTGTCTTCGGAGCCGGAGTGTTCTGCACCGTGTGATGTTCCTAGGTCGGTTCCGATGGGCCTTTTGGCTCCTTCGGTACCAACATCGGCTCCGTCCTTGGGGTTTGGGACTCTGGATTCTTCAGTTGGGCCCGAGGGGGACATATCGGGACATGTTTTGGTTCCGAGCCTCCCCCTCAGTGCCTCGGCTCGGGGCATTCGGATTACTGTCATGGTCTTGGAGGCAGGCCGGTCCTCTGATTCTGGGGGCCTGCCTTTGAGGCCATGCGGACTGCGCTGGCCAGATCGTCCGCTACATCAGGCGGATCGGTCACTCTGTCCCCCACCACTCAGGTGGTGATCAGAGGCTCTCACTGATCTATGGACAGCAGAGCACCAGGCCCTAGGGATACCCCCACGAGTGGTCCCCAACTTTCTGAAGGCCCTTCAGAGTTCGTGCCTGAGGAGCCTCCCAGAAAGAAAACGTGCAAGAGGAAGCACAGACTCCCAGAACGAGTCCAACACTTCTGATACTGACCTCGAGGATTCTGAGGGGTCCCCCAAGTCATCCTGTGATGGTTTCCTTCTCAGATATCCTGGAGATATTGAAATACAGATGTGACTGGCCGTCCAAAGCACTTCCAAGGAGGAGTCAGTATTTCTTAAGGCCTTTGGTGCCCAGCCTTCCGCCTCCTGGGTGTCTTCACCCTTTGAGCTCCTAGATTTGATCTGTCGAAGGGTGTGGGAAAACCCTGACTGTGTGGAGCCCATACCCAGGCGTCCCAACAAGTTTCTTTCTGCTCCCCAGGGTAAGGAGTTTGTCTAGGAGTCCCTGTAGATGCCATGGTGGTGGCGGCGGCCACTCAGAAGGAGGTAGCAGAGACCTCTTCCTCTGTCCCTCCTCCTAACAAGGAGTCTAGGACTATGGATCGGTATGGGAAGCATACACTCTCGTCAGCGACCTTTACCTTACGGTCGCTGAACTCTGTCCCATTTCACTCGGCTCCAGAGAGATCTCCTCAAGGAGCTAGGAGATACTCTTGCGGGTAATGTCCCTGAGGCGGTGGCTCAGTCGGTCAACTCCCAGGTATCTACCCTTAATTCCATTGTCAGCTCCTCCATGCGGCTCATTTCGTATGCAGCTGAAGGAGTGAGTAGGGCAGCGAGCTCAGGAGTCACCCTTAGAAGGCGAGTCTGGCTGCACCTGTCATGTCGCGGAGGCCTTCGTCTTCCTTCACAGACGTCCCCTTTGATGGTTCCCCTTTGTTCGGAACCAAAGTGAAAGACACCCTCACCAGGTGTGAGCAAGAGGGAAAGACCCTGTCTGCCGTAGGGGTCCATTTTTTCCCTTCCTTCTAGGCCTTACCCAAAGGCCCAGCGAGGTGGGAAGATGTGGTTCAAGAAATCAGTTTTTTTTTCCTGCTGCACAAGGTGAGTCCCCCTCCAGAGGCAGAGGAGGGGGGGGCTATTCAGGGAGACTCCACCCTAGAGGCAGAGGGGGCCCCCCGCAATTCAGGAGACAGCAAATCCTTTCGCTGCTCCTCCTACTCTCGTTCCTGAGGGAGTGCCCGACTGTGCTTATCCGGAGCCAGTCGGGGGTCGACTTTCATTATATCCGGAAGCCTGGGGAAACATCACCCAGGACCGATGGGCATTACAAATTTCTGGAGGTTCTCATCCCGTTCACTTCAGACCCCCCTCCAATCAGAAAAACCCCAGACGTTCCACTCAGTCAAAGGGATCAAGCAGCCTCAGAGGTTTCAAAGCTGCTAGAAGAGAGAGTCATCCAGTGTGTCCCCCTCAGACTAAACCGTGTTAGGGACTTTCTCAAGATTCTTTTTGGTGCCAAAAAAACAGGGGACCGGAGACCCATATTAGATCTCAGTCAGCTGAACAATCCTGTACAGAAGTTCAAGTTCCGTATGGTCACTCTGCAATCTATTCTCCCACTGTTGGGAGAGGAGATACAGATGTGCTCCATCGACCTCAAGGATGCTTACTACCATATCAAAATGGACAGGGCATCCAGGAGTCTTCTACGCCTCCGGCTGGGAGCCAGTCATTTCCAATTTCGAGCCCTGCCTTTTGGTCTCACCACAGCCCCCAGGGTGTTCAAGTGTATGGCAGTGGTGACTGCTCACTTGAGGCATCAGGGATTCCAGGTGTTTCCATAACTGGACGACTAGCTCCTTACCTCCCCCACCAGACATCGACTAGTCCAAACCAGGGACGCTACCATCAACTTATGTCAACAGCTGGGCATAACACTAAATTGGGAAAAATCTGCCTTGTTGCCCTCGCAGCGTGTCACCTTTATAGGCGCAGAGTTAGACACCCTTCGAATGCGAGCATTTTCACCGCAAGAGAGGATCAGAGCCTTACAACAGCGGATTCACATCCTCATGCCCCTGAGGAAAGCAAAGGCAAGATGGGTTCTCCAACTCCTAGGGACCATGGCAGCAATAATTATGTTGGTCCCTCTAGCGAGATTGCACATGAGGCTTCTTCAATGGCTCCCCTTTGTCCAATGGTCTCTCCAAAGATTGCCTCTTTCTCGCCCCATTTTGCTCACGGACAGGTGCAGACAGGATCTCAGTTGGTGGCTTTGCACCATCAATTTGGATGGGGGAAGACCCTTCGTCCCACCCATCCCGGTTGCCACAGTGACCACGGATGTCTCCCAGATGGGGTGGAGGGGCATTATCTCGGCAGGACAGTCCAAGGCACGTAGCAAGATCACGAGATACATCTGCACATCAACATCCTAGAGATGAGGGCGGTGCTTTTTGCGTTGCAAGCACTTCAGAGCTCTTTACCTTTAGGGACGATTGCAATACACTCGGACAACATGTCCGTAGTGTGGTATCTAAACAAGCAAGGGGGAACCAGGTCTTACCCCCTGTGCAGAGAGGCCATGCGAGTGTGGCAGTGGGCAATAGCTTCCCAAAGGTTCCTGGTGGCAACGCACATTCCGGGGAAGTCCGTCATTGCGGGCAGGCTAAGCAGAGCCATTCTGATGCCTTACGAGTGATCCTTGAATCGTCTAGTTGCAGAACGAATCAGCAGGTGGGGTCAGCCTTGCTGCGACCTTTTTGCCAGCCCCCTCAATGCCAAATGCAGCAGCCCCAGTCTCTAAGCTCACTATTTCCAGATGGATTTCTAGTTGCATCTCTTTCGTCTACCATGCAGGAGGAAAGGATCTGCCATTTCCAGTAAAGGCTCATTCTACTAGGGCTGTCTCTACATCCACAGCTTATCAAGCCAGATTGTCAGTGGATGATACATGTGCTGCGGCTACTTGGGCTTCCCCTCGCACATTTGTTTCTCATTACAAATTGGACTTTGTTTCCAGAGGCAGGTCTTCCTTTGGCTCCACAGTTCTCAGGAGTACGGGTAAGAATGTAGGCGAGATAGGACCACATAACATCAAGAAGTTATGTACTCGCCATAACGTTCGATTTATGTGGTCCATCTCGCCTCACATTCTTACTTATCCTCCCACCTTTCCCCCTGCCTGGAGGATCTGGAGGTTAGGTTATTTACAGAGGTTCCCCTTGTTTGAACTTATTCTTTTCTCTGATGTTGTGTATGCATGAGTATGAATGACTTCTGCAGCAAACTAGATCTGGGGATATGGAGCAGTGCACCATGGGATACCTGCTTAGCCCAGCCAATGAAAGACTGCGAGCTAGAAAAGTTGGCAGAGTGAGCCGATATTCGGCTCCGAACCCACTGGTAAGAATGTGAGGCGAGATGGACCACATACATCGAACGTTATGGTGAGTACATAACTTCTTGTTTTCCTTCTTACACCAGGCTTGGCCCGTTTAACTTAGAGGACCTAGTCCTCATGTAATTCTTCTGCAGGGCTAGGTCCATTTTAGTTAGAGGACCTAGTCCTCAGTCATTCTTATTCTGTATCTCTTTCCCCTCTGGTTGCTTGTGTGTTGCAGTGTCTAAGAATAGCAAGGAACACAGACCCTCTGGGTTTAAAAATGTATGAAGTTCTCCCAGAAAATATCTGACGGATGGCCACAGTAGCTGTGTCTACTGTTTGGGAGCCATCCATTTGCAAGAGTCATGTTCTGTCATGCTTTCTCTCCTAGAGTGCTGCAGGGGAGAAATAAACTGATACTCGGGGAGTCTTTAGAAGCCAACCTTTGAGGAAGCTTTGTCTGGTTCTTTGGCTTCTTCATCTAAGTCTTCAAAGTCAAGATCCGACTCAAAATCAAAAGGTTCAAAAAGGCCTTCTCCGGCATCGACTAGTGTTTCGGAGCCACCTCCCAAATTAACAAAACATGCCTCCTCCAACTGCTTAGTCTTCGGAGCTGAAGGAGAGCACTGTGGTTTCAGAGTCTATCACAGGTGCTTCGGTGCTGACTGCTGAACCCTTGCAAATAGTTGACTCTGCTTCTCGGAGCCAGTCTGTAGAGTCCCTACTGGTCTCCTTGATGGTCAAATCTCCAGTGCCTGCTAGGTTAAGATCCCCAACCTGATCTTCCAGGAGTCTTTTGGATGATTATGTGGAGAGGGTAATACTGAGACCCCTCAAGTCATCTGCCGTGCCTAAATTTTTGTTGGCTCCGACCCAATAGGCTCCGGAGCCACTCGAACCAGTCTTGTCCTCCTCCGAGCCATGTTGGTTTTTCGGAGCCGGAGTGCTTGTTACCAACGGAGGAACCCTCAGTTCCAGCTCCCCTTGCTGTTGCATCGGAGCCGAGTTCGGCTCTGACACACTCCGTCCGTCATGTGCAGGGACAGAAGCTCTTCTGTCGGTGCAGAGGGGGAGGGTTTGAATCTATCTTCGACTGTTCCAAGCCTTCCGCTCGGTGCATCCGCCAGGGTGAGCTCGGACCCTGCATCCCTCTGAGCCGATTGCTCGGGTTCTGGCACCGCCCTTTGTCTCTTCGGAGCAGGGACTGTCTTTGGAGCCGGAGAGATCTGCTTTTGAGGTGATAGTGTGCTGTCACAATCTACAGCCCCTGCCAGTGGTACGAGCACCCCCCCCCCCCCAGGGCTCCCACTTCTGTTTCAGTACCTACTCTCTCCAGAGACAGCAGAGATCCACAACCTCAGGATCCACCGAGGTCCTTTCGAGGAGCCACCTCAGAAGGGAGTATGCAAGAGGAAGCATATTGACTCCCAGGATGAGTCTGACATCGGGCGCTGATCTCAATGAGTCTGACGGGTCCCCTAAGTCGTCCTCTGTCTCCTTTGTGGACATTGTAGAGATCCTTAAACAGAGGTGCGACTGGCCAACTGTCAACTCTTCTGATGAGTCAGTGTACCTGAAGGCTTTTTGGTTTCAATCCTCTGCCTCTTGGGGGTGTCCACCTTTCGACGAGCTAATGGATCTGGTTAGTCGGAAGATGTGGGATACTCCCGATGCTGTGGAGCCAGTCCCTAGAAGACCAAATAAGTTCCTGTCTGCCCCTCCTGGAAAATAATTCTTGTCTAAGGGCGTTCCTTTAGATGCCATGGTGGTGGCGGCAGCCACGAAGGAGGAGTTGACGGAAACATCTTCCTCTGTTCATCTGCCAGACAAGGAGTCTCGACAAATGGACAGATTTGGGAAGTGTGTATTTATTTAGTTCAGCGGCTTTTACACTTCGATCACTGAACTATCCTACCCATTTCAAGAGGTTGCAGAGGGATCTCCTCACGGAGTTGGGAGATTCCATACAGGGTGCTTGTCCTGAGGGAGTCCCGGATAGGATCTCTGCTCAGTTGTCCACTTTAAATTCGGAAGTTAACTCCTCCATGCAGCTTATATCGCATGTGGCTGATGGAGCAAGCAGAGCAGCGGGTTCAGGAGTTGCCCTTGCTCCTGGATGCGCTTGTGTAATTTTGCGGAGCCATTTAAGTCCACCTTCACCAACGCCCCATTTGATGGTTCCTCCTTGTTTGGTTCCAAGGTGAACGATGCACTCGCTCGGTGTGAACAGGAAGGAAAGACTCTCTCTGCTGTGGGAGTCTGTTTTCCCGTCACTTCTTGACCATACCCCAAAGGTCGGTAAGATGTGGTTCAAAGTCCCAGAGGGCCTTTCCAGGCACAGAATGAATCCTCCTTCAGAGGCAGAGGAGGAAGAGATGGTAGACGTTGCCCTAGAGGCAGGGGCAGGCCGCAATACCAGCAAGGCCGTGGTTCCTTTCGAGGGCAGCCTTATCAGCACTCCTGATGTGGGGCCCAACTTTGTTTCTCTGGGGCCAGTCGGGGGTCGCATCTTTGTATTCAGAAGCCTGGCTAAATATGACCCAAGACAAGTGGGTACAAAGAGTTGTTACCAGATGCTATGTCATACCCTTTTCCCTTCCACCTTTTGTTCCCAAGAATATCCCAGATGTTCCACCCAATCACAGGGATCAAGCAACTGTCGATCAACAAGTTGCTCTCAAAAGTCATCCAGCCCGTCCCAGCTGACCAGATAGGATCTGGAGTTAACGAACCGGAGACTGGAGGCCAATATTGGACCTCAGCAGATTAAACAAATCCATGAAAAAGGACAAGTTTCGGATGGTAGCACTGCAGTCGATACTCCTGTTAGGGAAAGACTATTGGATGTGCTGTCTAGAGCTCCAAGATGCTTACTACCATATAAAAATGGACAAGGCGTCAAGGAGGTATCTGCGCTTCCGGCTGGGAGCCGGCCATTATCAGTTTCATGCTCTGCCCTTTGGTCTCACCACAGCCCCCAGGGTATTCATCAAATGCATGGCAGTAGTGGCAACTCACCTGAGATGTCAGGGATTCCAGGTGTTTCCGTATTTGGACGACTGGCTCCTGACCACCCCCACCAGGCATCTGCTTCTCCAACACAGGGATGCCACCATCCAGCTTTGTGCTCAACTAGGGATCTCCATAAATTGGGAAAAATCTGCTTTACTGCCCTTGCAGTCTCTGATTTTTATAGGCACAGAGGTAGACATTACTGCCCTTGCAGTCTCTGATTTTTATAGGCACAGAGGTAGACACACTGGATGTGACAGTTCGTCTTCCCGCCGAAAGAGCACAAAACATCATCTCACAAGTTCACCGACTTCTCCCACTTCGGAAGGTCAAAAGCAAAGTGGATTCTTCAACTTCCTGGAACGATGGCCTCACCTATTCTGTTAATACCTTTAGCCAGGTTGCACATGAGAATCCTTCAATGGCTCCTGTTCTGCCAGTGGTCATTCCAATATCTACCACTGAATCACCCTATTCTGCTGACTGAATCATGCAAAAAGAACCTTCGTTGGTGGATAGCCCCCAACAACTTGTTCACAGCAGCTCCCTTTGTGCCTGCCCAACCCGTTGCCACTGTTACCAGATGCCTCCCAGGTCGGGTGGGGGGGGCATTAATTTGGCAGGACTGTCCACGGCACATGGCAAGAACACGAGGCTCATCTGCATATCCGTGTTCTGGAGATGAGAGCGATGCTTCTGGCGTTGCAAGCACTTCAGGACCTTCTTCCTCCAGGGACGATCGGACAACAGGTCGGTTGTGTGGTACATCAACAAACGGGGCGGTACCAGATCTTACCCACTCCGAGAGGCCATGCAAATTTGGGAATGGGCGATTTCTTCCCAGCGCTTTCTGGTGGCAACGCACATTGTGGGGACAACCAACGTGATGGCAGACAAGCTGAGCAGGGCAATCTTACTGCCCCACGAATGGTCTCTGAAACGGGAAATAGTAGAACAGATTTTCAGAAAATGGGGACAACCTTGCTGCGACCTTTTTGCCAGTCCAGTTAATGCCAAGTGCAGTAGTTATTTTTCCCTAATTTCCCCCTCCGGGGGAAGTGCCCAGAGACGCTCTGGTACACGATTGGCCCACGGGACTTCTCTATGCCTTTCCACCATTCCCTCTTATCCCCAAAGTGATACAGAAAGCCATCCGACTGGGAAGCAAGTTGATCCTCATTGCTCCTTACTGGCTTCGTTAGGTCTGGTTCCCCTTCCTCGAGCCTCTTCTGGATGATCCGTGGATACTGGACCCACTTCCAGATCTATTGACCCACATGTCGGGTTCGCTACACTCCTCTCCACACCCTCAAATTGGCAGCTTGGCTGCTCCAGTTCCATCTCTAGTCAGGCTTCATGATGTTTCGTCATCAGTGTCCCATATTCTGTTATCCTTGCATAAACCATCAACCAGAAGGCTCTATGACAGTAAATGGAAAAGGTTCTCTATTTGGGCACAGAAAATGAAAGTGGATCCTTACACCGCTCCCATAATTCTGGAATTCCTTTTGGAGCTTTTTCAGCAGGGATCTGCCGCAGCCACCATCAAAGTACAATTGGCGGCTATCTCACATTTTTATTTGGGATCTCCAAATGTTAACCTTATGTCGCATAAATTATGTAAAACTTTCTTGGAGGAGCCACTTTACTGAGACCACCTTTCCAGGAACCTGTGGCTTCTTGGGACTTAAATTTTGTGTTGTCCAAACTAACATCTCCTACCTTTGAACAATCTCATTCAGCTTCTTTAAAGTACTTGTCTTGGAAGACTGTGTTCTTGGTAGCTATTACATCAGCCAGACGTGTTTCTGAGCTATGTGCCCTGTCTATTAAGCCACCTTAGTTAGTTTTTCATAAAGACAGGGTTTCTTTACGTGCCTACCCTTTGTTTGTTCCCAAAGTTTTTTGTTCTGTCACATTGAGCCAGTCCATTGAGCTTCCAGTCTTCTTTCCCACTCATAGCAATGCAGCAGAATATAGTTTTCACCAGTTGGATGTTCACAGACAGCTACGCTTTTATTTGCAACGGACCAAAGAATTTCGGAAGTCAGACCAGTTTTTTTTCCTTTTCCGATTCTAGATTGGACTTAGACAATGTCACCTTAGAAATTGGTAACTGGATTTCGAGTTGCATCTCCTCTACAGTTCAGAGGGCAGACCTTTACCCCACAGGATCAAGGCTCACTCTACCAGGTCTCTGTCTATATCTGCAGCCTTCCAAGCCAGGGTACCAATTGATCATATTTGTGCAGCAGCTACGTGGGCTACCCCTCACACCTTCATTACTCATAAGTTGGATTTGGCTTCTGGGGGTAGAGCATCCTTTGGCTCCACGGTGCTCAGGAGTATCTTCCAATGAGCCACCCAAGAATAAGGTGCTAGGGACGCTGTCCCATATGTAAAAATGAAGGTGAGATTGGACTACCTGACATAAGTTATGTACTCACCATAACGTTCCATGTTGGTAGTCCATCTCCCCCTTCATTTTTACCAACCCTCCCTCCCTCCTGCCCCCATCCTGGAAGATCTGAAGGTAATATTGTAAATTTCTTGGTTGGCGACCCTTTAGTATTGGTTTGTTGGTTAGGGGTTTCTTTCTATTTCTTTCTATCGCTAGTGAGCAGCAAACAAGATCTGGGGATTGCACTGGTGCACCATGGGATACCTGCTTAGCCACAAGCCAACCAGAAGTCTTCGAGCTTGAAATTCGGCCGAGTAGGAGCAGAAGATTGGCTCCGAACCCGTATGTAGTAATGAAGGGTGCGATGGACTACCAACATGGAACGTTATGGTGAGTACATAACTTCTTTTTCCCAAGGATACAGATTTCACTTCCACACGTTACCAACCCCAAAAGGTTGGCCAGATCTACCCCGAAATCAGTGGGCAGAGGCTCAAAAGCAAGTACTCTCTCAAGAATAAAGGCTATTCAAACTGTACCTGAAGAGGAAAAGGGACAAGGTTTCTACTCGAGACTTTTCCTGGTACCCAGAAAAAGCAGTTCATGGCGTCCTATACTGGATCTGTCTAAACACCTTTTTGGTGATTCCTAAATTCAAGATGCGAACTCTTCACCAGTTGCTTCCTATGCTAGGCTTAGATGCCTGGGTGGCAACACTCGATTTAAAGGAAGCATACCTACACATCCCAATCAGGGAATCTTGCAGAAGATACCTACGCTTCAAAGCAGGCTACATGCACTATCAGTTCTCTGCACTGCCCTTTGGCTTGTCTACTGCTCCCAGGTTATTCACAAAGTGCGTAGCTCCAGTCATTGCGTTTTGCAGGCAAAGAAATATTCAAATATACCCTTGCCTGGACGATTGTCTAATTCAGGCAGAAAGCCAGGACATAATTTTGAATCATCTGGCCTTTGTACAAAGGGTGCTAACTTGTCTGGGGTACACCAAAAATGAAAAATCACACCTGGTACCCCGTCAACAAATTACATTCCTGGGAGCAAGCTTGAATACAGCTTCCCAGATGGCTTTCCTTACGCCAGAGAAGCAAATTCATTTGACAACCTACTTCAAACTAGTGGCCACAAAAGCCCTGCTATCTGCAAGGCAAATACTACAGCCTTGGGGTTCATGGCCTCCTGCATTGTTCTAATTCCATATGCAAGACTGCATATGAGGAAACTACAATGGTGTTTAAAAAGCCTATGTTAACATTCTCAGGATCCAGAAGCAATGATTCCGATCATACCTTGCCTATGGTTAGAGTTCCTTTGGTGAGCAGAGGCCAGCCAGCAAAACGAGGGACTACCATTCACTCTACCCCCTGCCGTCCAAACCCTAAGAGACTCATCAGATTATGCATGGGGCGCTCACCTGGCAGAGAAGTGCATTTAGAGCAAATGGAATCCAAGTCAAATGCACCTGCATATCAATCAAAAAAAATGTTAGCTGTACAGAATGCTCTGACATTCTTCAAGGACCACATTCTTCCAGGACAATTAATGGTAAAGACTGACAACACTACTGTTATGTGGTACATAAACAAGCAGGGGGGTACCCATTCTTACCACCTCTGCAGACTAGCCATGGCACTGTGGAACACAGCCTTGAACTTCCATGTGCATCTGCAAGCTCAATTCCTGCCAGGAAAACTAAACCAAAGACTTTCAACATGTTGACAAAAATGGGGGAGCCCAGATATAGACCCGTTTTGCCTTCCTCCAGAACTACCAATTACACATTTTTTCACAAGGACTCCCCGCAAACAAGCTTGGAAAGTGGATGCTCTGTCCTTCAGCTGGAAAAACCCATCAGTTTATGCCTTTCCTCCTCTGCCTCTCCAAAGTACTGCTAAAGATCAAGCAGGACAAACCAAGGACTATATTGATTGCACCAGACTGGCCACGCCAACACTGGTGTACCCCCTCTTGCGCAGTGTGTCACTGTTGGCCCCATGGCACCTGCCTCAGACCCCTACCCTGTTGTCTCAGCAGGAGAACCAGATTCTGCACCCTCAGCTACAAACCCTGAACCTAGCAGCCTGGCTAATTGCCTAATCTCTTCTTTACCATCCCTCAGTAAACCAGTGATGGATATCATTTTAGAGGCAAGGAGGCCCAGTACTAGAAAATCTTGTGCTGAAAAATGGAAAAGATTCTGTGCCTGGAACCAATCTCTAATGATGAGCACAGTAGCGCCCAACTTACCTCAGATTCTACAATACTTAACTGCGATGCTTCACAAGGGACGAAATCTCTTCCATTTTTCTGCATACACTTTACGTGTACTAGGTCTTCTGGCTTCCATAATCACATTCAAAACTTGTTGAGGAAGTTGAGACCTGCTGTGGTTCAAAACAGAATATGCCAGGCTGTTAGATGAAGAGAGTGAAGCTTGACATTGAGTAGATGACTGTCCCTCTGAGACAAAAGGTGTGGAATTAAAGGTAAAGGCCATGGAGGCTTCCTTACCAGAGTCCTCAGTAATGGGTACCAGTGTTGCCGAGGCCAATCTGGAGCTATCAAAATCATCCTTGGCTTGTCTTGTCTGACCTTTAGGAGTACCTTTGGGAGGAGAGGCAGAGGTGGAAAGGCATACACATGAAGATTTTCCCAACTGAACGAAAGAGCATCCACTTTCCAAGCTGTGTGATGAAACCTTTTCGTGCAAAACTTTGGCAGCTGGTGGTTTAGTGGAGAAGCGAACAGATCTATGTCTGGAGTTCCCCATGACACTGTCAATTTTGGAAATACATGGAGATCCAGTTTCCACTGTGGGGATCCATGATTTGCCTGCTTAACACATCTGCTAAGGAGTTCTGTGCTCCTGGCAGAAACCTTGCCTGAAGAGTTAGCTGCAAGCTGAGCGCAGTCTCCCACAAAATCATTGCTTGCCTGCATAGAGGATAAGAATGTGTTCCCCCTTGCTTATTGATGTACCACATGACAGTTGTGTTGTCTGTTAGAATCAACACCTGCCCTGGAAGAAGTAACTCCTTGAAAGCCATTAATGCAAACTGGACTGCTAACATCTCCTTCATGTTGATATGTAGATGCTGTAGTCTGGCAGGCCACTTGTCTTGTATCCACTTTCCATTCAGATGAGCTCCCAAGCTATGTCTGAGGCATCTGTCGTTAGAATCTGACTCGCCTCTGGCCGGGTCACAGAGAGTCCCTTGTTTAGGTGACATTCCTGAGCCCACCACAAAAATTCCTTTTGAATGCAAGGTATTATTGGAATGACAGTGTCCAAATCCTGGCAGTGCTGTGTCCATACATTTTTGAGATACCATTGTAGCTTCCTCATATGCAGTTTGGCATTGGGAAGCACCAGAATACAAGATGCCATGAACCCTAAGGCTTGAAGGACTGTCCTTGCAGTCAGCCGGACTGAAGAGATAGTTGATGGAAGTAAAGGGAAAGATTCTTTTGTTTGTCCGGGGTTAAAAGGCCATCTGGGCTGCTGTATTCAGTCTCACACCCAGAAAGCACATGTCTTGAGAGGGTACTAGACTGGACTTTATTTCGTTCACAGAATACCCCAGGCATCTTAGCACTGCTATCACATATTCCAGATGCTGAAGAAGCTCGTCCTTTTCTTGAGCCAGAATCAGACAGTCGTCCAAGTAAGGATAGATTTGTATTCCTTTTAGCCTGAAGAAAGCTACAACTGGAGCCAGAACTTTTGTGAATACTCTGGGCAGTAGATAAGCCAAAGGGCAATGCAGAGAACTGATAATGGGAATTTCCAGCTCGGAAACGCAGATACTTCCTGCAACTGAGACTGATAGGCACATGAAGGTAAGCCTCCTTGAGATCTAAAGTTACCATCCAGTGATCCTTGTCCAGCAGAGGTAAAAGCTGTTGTAACGTCAACATTTTGAACTTGGGAATGTCCAGATAAGTGTTGAGGATAGACAAATCCAAAATTGGTCTCCACGTGTTCCCCTTTTTTGGTACTAGGAACAGGCGAGAATAAAATCCTAGGCCCCTTTCTGGCACAGGAACCGGCTGAATGGCCCCTATCTGGGGTAACAGAGAAATTTGCTTGTGAGCCTCTTTTCTTTGTATAGGAGGAATGTCTGGCATGCCTTTGAAAGGAGGCAAGGTATGGAAATAAAACCTGTAACCGTGGTGAACGATATCCAATACCCATTTGTCTTGGGTAATAACACTCCAATTTTCTTTGAAAAGTGCCAGCCTTCCTCCCAAAGGTGCTGCCAAACGAGAAGGCTCTGGCAGCTGAAAAGGCAAGTCATTGGGTCTGCTTACGAAAGGACTGACCCCTGCCCTCACCAGAAGACTGGGCAGGCGAACTGCCTGTTCTAGGCCTAAAAGAACCTTGAGCTCTGCCCCTACCACGTCTAGATCTACCCCTAGACTGAGAATCATAAGAAGGATAAGTCCACCCCTTAGTAGGCCAATTTCTACTAAACTTTGGAGGCTGAACCTGCAAAAAATCTTTAACAGTCTGCATAGACTTAGCGTTGTCCTCCATTTTTTTTAAAACTGCTTCCACAGGCGCACCAAATAACACATCAGACTGTAAAGGAGCATCTAAAATCCTTGTCTTACATGTTCAGCTAAATTCTGATCCCTCAGCCAGGCGTGCCTGCGAAGAACAGAACCAGTGGCTGCCACCCTCGAAGAGGCCTGTACAGCATCAAAACCACATTGCAAGGAATGCTTACCCACCTGTTCAGAAACATGAACTAAATCCTGCAACTCTTTACACTCAATACCTTCTGCCAGAGCATCTACCTTAGACTTCAATTGTGAAAGGAGATAATTTTGGTATTTCAACATGTGAAACTGGCAATTCAAAGCCCTCATGGCTAAAGTGGAGGAAGTATACACCTTCTTTCCCCATCTATCCAAAGCCCTTGCCTCTTTATCAGAAGGAACAGGATTTTTAACAACAGAAGCCTTAACACCTTTAGGGCCCTGAGAAACAGTTTCTGGGTCTGCCCTAGGTCTCTTAAAAAGATACTTATGAGCTTCAGGCACCCTATAATACCTATCCGGTTTAACTGGGGCAGGAGGCAAAGAATCAGGGTTCAGGGAAGCCTCTGCAAAAACATCCTCTACCACATCCAGAACAGGAGGTATAGCTAAAGGCCTATGCTGGGGTAGAAACAAAAATTCCCTAAGCCTTTTCCTGGAATCAGAGAAATCTTGACCTTCCCATTTAAAATGCTCCCTCATGGAATGAAGAGTCTCTGAAAAGAAAAATCCTCAGGAGGAGAAGCCGAAGGAGTAGAATCATCTACATCAGAATCAGAATAAGGAGGATACTCCTGCAAGTCTTCAACCAAGACTCAGAAGCCTCCGAGCACTGCTCAAAACTCTCAAGCTCAGGTTCCACCCTAGGCCTCTTATCAGGGGGGGGGGCATAGAACCTCTAATCATAGTAATCAAATCTTCTGCCATTTTAAGCATATGTTTCTTAGGCAGAGACCCTGAAGAACTAGGGGAGACCCCCACTGAAGTTGACCCTGGCCTGCCTCTAGAAGAAGCCTTGGAAACAGAAGGGGAGGGCCTAACCACCTTAGGAAGGGAGGGGAGAACAGCTACCTGAGAAGCCCCTTCAGCCTGGCCTACCTCCTGAGAGGACACATCATGTAACAGTAAAGTCTCTCCCTGAGAATCCAAAGGAACTTCTGGTAGAACCACCGGCTCCACCGAGCCCTCTAAAGAACCGACGTCCGGGACAGGCGGTTCTTCCACTAAACTTCGCTGCTTTGTCCTTGCGCTTTTTAGACTAAGCGGGCGTCGGAGCATCCGACGGCATGTTGTAATTACAACGCTTCCCAAAAACTAACCTGGCACAATCTAATCTTCTCTTAATAGTGCGTTTGTTAAATCTAGCACAAGAGCGACAGCCAACAACGTCGTGCTCAGGCCCTAAGCAAGGTATACACAAGGTATGGTAATCTCTATGAGGTATCTGTTTCCCACAAGAAATACAGTTATTCACTTTTTCTGACATCCGGTTAAATACTGAGGCAAGAAAAAACCAAAATATTCCCCAACGGGGTACTTAGCCAACTTTGATTCGGTCTAAAACTCCGACTTCAGAAAATTTCAGAACGCCAACCTGCACTCGCAATACTGCTTCTGCATCGGACCATGCGGCAAAAAAGACTGAGGATATGACGTCGGTCATGCGCATTTGTACCCTGACGTCCTGATGTCAGACAAATGCGCCTTGACCGACGTCAGCCTTATACTTTGGTATTCGGGCCGACTGGACAGCGGACTACCCCAAGTGTTAGGACTGCAGCAATGTGGATCTTCGAACATCTACATTTATGGTAGGTACAAAACTGTACTTTATTTTTCCTGCAAAATTCATGCCTCAGCCATTTTGGCTCATTATAACACAGAACCCTCCCCTCTTCTCTCATCCACCCCTCAAGCATTTCCTCAGAGGAGCCAAAAATTTAAGACCACCCAGGAGAGCCCCAACTCCAGCCCTGGGATCTTAACTTTTTATTGTAGAAACTCACTCTCTTCCTCCTTTCGAACCAGCTGCTAGTGCAGATTTAAAATTCCTTTCTTGGAAGACTGCCTTCCTTTTAGCAATCACTTCAGCAAGAATGGTATCCAAATTACAGGCCCTTATGGCAGTGGAACCTTTCATCTTTCATGCTGACAGGGTGTCCCTCAGAACCAGTCCCTCCTTTATGCCCAAGATGGGTATCCAGTGTGGCTCTTAAGCAGTCCATTCATTTGTCAACCTTCTTTCCTAATCCACAGAACAAAGCAGAGATACTGCACTTGTTAGATGTGCACAGACAGCTTAGATTTTACTTGGACAGGACTAAACCTCAAAGGAAATCTGAATAACTGCTGGTGGCATTTGCTGCAGGGGCAGAGGGGAAGGCTATTTCAAAGCAAACCATTTCTAAATGGATAGGCCATTGCATTCATTTCTGCTAGAAGCACCACGGAAAACCTATCCCACAGGGGATCGGATCCCATTCAGCCAGGGCTGCATCTTACCTCTACAGGTAGCAGCTTCAAGGATGTCCCTGGTAGGGACACCTCTAAGAAAGGCTGAAGTTCTGTACATACATTCACCAAGCATTACCATTTGCCACTGCAGTCTTGCAGGGCCTTATAGCTGGTCCTAATGTTATATAAATTCCCAAATGTGATGACTGCAACAGTGAAACACAAAGAACATAATACAGTTGTGTACACTTACCATAAATGTAGATGTTGAGTGTATGCACTGTTGCAGTCCTTGTTACCCTCCCTCCAGCCCCCTGACTTTTTTTTGGCTATACTTCTACTCTCCTTTAGTATGCTTAAAAGCTTTTGGTGTATTTTCTTTTTTATTGGAGGTATAACCTTGTATATATGTATATATATTTTATTGCTTCCCATTAAGGGGGCACCTAACATCTTGGACAAGAAAAACTGATGTAATGGTGTCGGCTGCATGTTTTATACCCCCTGACTACCTGACGTCACGGAAGAAGAGAGAGCAACCGATGCAGGACCCAAGACTTTGTTAATCAGGCTGACTGAGGGCTACTGCAAGCGGATAACCAAAATATGACTGCAGCAGTGAATACACTCCATCTACATTTATGGTAAGTGTACACAACTTTACTTTCTTCAGGCTTGGGATTTTGCAGTCTGCCATGACTTGATTGTTCAGTGGTTTACACTCCTTCATAGTGCATTGTGGGGCAGATTCTTTGAGCAGGTCCAGGATAAATCCTCTCAAATGGATGCTTCACGGGAGTTGTTTCTGGATGTTGTACATCAGTGGAGTACTCCACGGGTAGATCTTTTTGCTTTTCTCTGAGCAGACAACTTTCCCAGTCCTGTTTGAGTGCCCCGTCCTCTGGTTTGGAAAGTGGATGCATGTCTTTTTCTTGGAAGGGGATTTTTCTGTATGCCTATTTCTCTTCCTGTACAAGGTCATGTGGGATGCACCCAAAATCTTGTTGGTGACTCCTTTGTGGCTCAGACAGCACTGGTTCTCCTTTCTATTTCACCTGGCCAGTGGCAATTCTCACGTGTTACCTCACAGGATGAATCTTCTTACACAAGACAGGGAATCTCTCATTCTCCCTCACTTGTTCACCCTTCATCGGACACTTTCGTTGATTAGATTTTGATTCCTTTCAGGCACCAGTTTTCTGTTGACGTGCTTTGGGTTTTGCAGAAGGCTAGCAAATCCTGTGCGACCAAGTCAGAGATTTTCCATGTGATGTCTCAAGCAAGATCTTGGATCTTTTTTCTGTGGGAGGTCCTTATGGTCCTTGTTTGAATTGCACAATTCTGGTTGGCATATTCATCTTAAGTCCATTTGTCAGCTATGTTTTGCCTCGGATTTCTTTGGCTTCTAATTTTTGCAACAAACCTCTCCTCATAGGTGTTAAAATCAGGGCTTCAAGGAAGTTTACTCCTCCTCCTAGGGACCTTTAATTTTGTTCTTGAAAATATGACTTGTTCCCTTTTTGAGCCTGCTTTTTCTTCGCTACAACATTGTACTTGGAAAGTGTATTGTTGGTGGCTCTTACTTAGGCCTAGAGGGTCTCTGAACTCATGGCGGTTCATCCTTATTTGGTTATTCACGAGGACTGGGCATCTTTGTAGCCACTCTTTAATGCCCAAAGTGGGTTAATGATTTCTTTGAATCAGTCTTTTTTTTATTTTTATTTTTTTTTAACCTTCTCCACTGACTGACAGTGAAAGGGTTCTTTACTTGCATTTACATAAACTTCTCTGATATTACTTGGACAAAACAAAACATATTGAGAAATCTGAGCAACTTTTTATTTTATGCCAGGATAATGTTTGGTGCTCTCTAAGCCAACCATCTCCTGGATTTCTGAGGCAACTTCTTGTTGTTCTTTTCAAGCCAAGTAGCTTTCCTCCTCTGTAATTGCTTATTCTACCAGGGCAGTGGCTTTTTCTGGTGCCCCCCTCCCCCAAGGGTCTGAGTACTAGATCCATCTTGGAAGCTGTTACATGGTCTTCTCTTAACACATTTACCAAACTTTACAAGCTGGATGCCATTTCCAGGATCAGGGTGTTTTTCAGGCCATCCTTCACAGGGTTGTGGAAGGCTGCTGTTTGCCTCCTTCCCATACTTTCCAATAGCTTTTTTGCTCTCCCAGGGGTAAAGAGTACTTTAGTAATGGTAAGAAAGGACTTGGTACAGTTGTGCAAGATCTTACCATGACAGTAGATGTCCTACTTCTCACTGAAGTATGCCTCCTATTACTTTCTGTTGCTCTTCCTGGCAGAGGGTCATGTTTTGCATAGTTTCCTGGATTTACATGTCTTCTCTGGGGTTGCTCTGGTTTTTCTAGGGCAGTTCAGTTCTGAGGATTAGGCATCATACATCTCACATGTACCTTGCGCCTTGTATGTAGGACATGCGTCTGACATACAATGCCTGGAAGGTGTAAAGACTTGGATATACTGGCCGAATGTTAGGCTGTCCTCTGCAGGATGTACCAAGAGTAAAGAATACTGTAATAGTAAGAAGGACATCTGCTGTTATGGTAAGATCTTTCACAACTGTACTTTAAATTGAGATGGCAGACGATTGTAGTTTGGTCACAGAAATGGGTGCAACAAACATTGTATAATGATTAGACCTTTTTCTTTCTAAAGTTGGTTAACTTTGTTGTCCCTTGAGCTATTCTGTTGCTGTAGTAAACTGAAATGTATAGTAAGTTGCAATTATTTATTTTCATCATGGGTACTAAAACTTAAACCATAGGACTAAAGTTGGAGCAGCTGTGTTTGGCCATCTTTTCTACTTCGTGTGCATGTAATCGGAATGATATTTAAAGCTCATAAATAGAAAATTACTGTAAGATAAAACTGCATTTGATATTGGGCACACCCTGTGTAGTAGTGCACTTCTCGTTAGCAAACTCTGTTGTAGGCCTGCTTTCTAATTTGACTAACTAGCCCTTGCACTGGGATATTAGAAGATTTTAGGATTTTTGGATTTGAATGCTTTTTATGCCCCCTAAGGTAACGATTGCCCCCCCCCTTTTTTTTTTTTACAGATGATTTTTGATCCCACCATGACAAAGAAGAAAAAGAAGAAGAAGAAGCCCTTTATGCTGGATGAGGAGGCTGTGGAACTGCAGCCGGAAGAAGCACCTGCTTCAGAAGTGAAGGAGGCAGAACCTGAACCTGTTGAGGAAAAGGATGTAGAAATTGATGACGACGACAGTAAAAAGAAAGGTAGTATTAAGGGCAATTCTATTTCTTTAAGCACTGACTTTGACATTTATTGTGCACAGAGTACTAATTAGTTCATAGGTGTTTACTAGGCTAACTACCACAAGGGCCTTTTTAAGCCTAGCCATGCATCCCAAATATATCAAGTTCTGATACCCTTGATAAGTGTAAGCAAGGGTATTGGAGGTGAATCATTTACAGCTTACCTGTGTCCATTACAGACATAGGTGCTAAACCAGGGATGAATTTCCGGTTTCTCATCCAATTGTCCCAAGTTGCACTTCATTTGGGTTAGGGAGGAACTGTGCTCCACATGGATGGGGGGGAGCCTGTTTGTAGACTCTGTAGTCTCTGGGTTATATAGTTATCGCTCCAGCAGGACCTATTTATGCACCAGAATTATCTGTTCTAAAGCCTGTGCTAGTTTGTTTTGTGGATATGAAGGAGGTCCATCAGAGTGGGGTCTGACAATGCCCTGTGTGCCGGGCATAGATCTCTCAAAAGCCTGTAGGAAACAGAATACTAGGATAAGGGCCTTGATGCGGTTTGCATAGGACAGTTTTACTTATGCCCTGTATTTTTTAGTGAGGAACCTCTGTGGATGTTCCAGTTGTTGGGATATGCCTGGTTAGGTACATACCAAAGGGGGCATTGTACTCCAGTAGTAGGTCTGATGAATGCCGAATACAGTAGAACCATGATTTCCTTAGACTTGGATGCCATACCTTTGTTATACGTTGCGCAACACTGAATGATTTCCTCACTACTGTAGACACATGATGGTCAAAGGCTAGATTACTATCTGTGTCCCTAAGTCACTAACTACTGGGTCAACTCTAAGGGGATGTGTTGTCAATTTAATAATTACCAGGGATGGATGACTTCCCAAATAATGCTATTATGCATTTCTTGGCATTTAGTTTTAGTCTTATGATGGTAGGCAGACTGTCATATGCATACCCTTCTATCAGGTGTACAGAAGATGTTTGCATACATAAACTGAAGAATTTGGGTGTGTGTTCCATTTTGTAATATCTGAAAGGTGCACAGTGGCATTGGGGTAAGATTTTTCTTTTGTCTTGTAGCTTCAGTATCTGGGATTGTCGGCCACAGTGGTGCAGCGGTTAGCGTCATCTCGCAGCAAGAGGTTCTCCAGTTAGATTCTCATCTGGAGTGCCTTCTGTGCGGAGTCTGCATGTCCTTCCTGCAGATGAATGAGTTTTAAAGACTAGCAGGTAGGTGTGTGCGTCTGTGTGCGCGCCTTCTGTGAAGTTTGGGCACCGGGCTGGCAACTCGACACCGTAAAAACAGTCTGCAGACCGGTGATCCACTGTGGTGACCCCTAACCGGGAAAAGTCGAAAGGCAAAGAGCTTCAGTATCTGGGATTCAGTGCTGCTCTCCAGTCACTGAATGTATATGATTATCTTTGTGTTTCACTGTTGGCAGTCATCACACTTGGGTTATCTGCCTGCAGGTAGCCCTCAGTCGGCCTGAATACCAGAGTCTTGGGATTTCTGCGTCTGATGCTGTCTCCTCTTCCATGAAGTCAGGTTGTCAGGGGTGTAAAACATGCAGCTGACACTATTGCATCAGCTTTTCTTGCAGAGCGAAGCCCGAAGCAGAAGCAGTTCATAAGTGCCAGTTGGCTGCAACCTGAAATTTTCATTATTAGAGTTTCAAACCTGAAGTCTTCTAAAGCTAAGTAACCCGTTGGGGATACTTTTTTCTTGCTCTAACAGATGTCACAGAGATTTTCATTCTTACTGCGTCACCTGTTTAGGCCCAGACCATGATCCTCGCTGTCGGTTTTGTGCTCTTTTCAATGCTCTAACTATTCTTCGTCTGGCTATCTTTGTCGCTAAATTCTATTGCTGTCATTTGCTGTATTCTGAAATGGCTTCGATAAGCCATCCGACTACCGATCTTCCGAAAAAAAACACGTAAGGATAAAGACGGAGACAGACTGCATAGGTCCAAAACTGAAGAAGACACTTCTGTTAAGCTAGTCGCAAGTCCGCCGGTACTCAGTGAGGTGCTTTCATAGCCCGATACCTGCTTCTACAGATTTGCAGGCCTCTTCTGAGACCCATTTGGAGTCCGGTATGCCGCGAGATGCTTCTTCGACTATGAAACCTGCAGATGTTTCTACCTTGGATGGGTCCGGAGCCGCTGTGCAGGCACCGGCTTCTGAGGATGTATTCAGACCTTCCGGTGTTCTTATTAAACTGACCACTCCATTTCTGATTAAAACTACCAAATTTCTCAGGCCCAGAGTTCACACTATGCCTAGGAAACCGGCGACCAAAACTCATTCTCAAGCTTCCATGCCACAGAAGCAAATGCTTAGAATGGCTGAAGACCTTATTACTTTAATTAGGAGAAGCCAGCCTTCCCTCTCTAAAAGACAAATAATTGATTTTCCTTCTGATTCTGCAGACCATGAGTCAGAGGACTCTGATCCCTCTGATTACCAGGACATACCCTTGTCTACCTGTGAGGCTTCAGATGCAGAGGATTCCATTCCCTCTGCCTCCCCTCCAGAGGACTTTTGTTTTGGTGAAACCTTGCATACCTTGAGAGCATTTCCACTGGGAATGCCAGGACTGCCCTCAGTCCAAAGAGAGACTGAGAATTTTTAGACTTGCTTCAGCACAGGCCTCTAGCTATACCCCCTGTCCTGGATATTGTAGATGTATTCATGGATTCCAGTCTTACTCCTGATACTCTACCACCAGCTCCTAGAAAGCCTGACTGGTACTACAGAGTACCTGACTCTCTCAAATTTCTCTTTAAGAATCCCACTACGGATCCAGAGACTATTTCCCAGGGACCTAAAGGCATTAAGGCTACTACAGTCAAAAACCCTACCCCTTCAGACAGGGATTCTATAGCTTTAGACAAATGGGGTAGGAAGGTGTATACTTCTGCAACTCTTGCCATCAGGACTTTGACTTGCCAGTTTCACGTGTTGGAAGTACCAGCAGCACATCATGGAACTAAAAAAATGTTGTTGCTTCCAGATTGTACAGAAAATAAAGATTTACAAGCGTTAGTTAGTAAACATACTTTGCAGTGTGGTTTTGATGCCTTAGAAGCATCTTGCAAGGCTGCTGTCACTGGGTCTGTACTGAGAAGGCATGCTTGGCTGAAGGAATAAATCTTGCTAGACCATGTCAAAGCAAAATTACTAGATGCTCCATTAGACCAGGAACGTTTGGCACAAAAGCAGAAGTTCTTAAAAAGATGGAGGAAGAAGCTAAATCTATGCAAACTGTTAAAGATTTCTTACAGGTGCAGCCACCTAGATTCAGTAGACACTGGCCTTCTGAAAACTGGTTCTTTCCAGTCCCTCCCAGGCCTTCTCAGTCCAAACCCAGGTGCAACAGCCCAACAAGACTGCAGTCTCAGGGTATGCAAAGATCTAAACAATGGAGTGCTCCCACCTCAAACACGGGAGTGGTAAACCACCCCCTTATGGAAAAAGCTCACAATGACTTTTGTCTATCATCCTTCCCAGCCATGCCCAAGTACTTGCACCGCTATGAGGAAGACTTGCCCTGCTTGCAAAAAGCTGGATGTCCATTACCCAGGACCGATGGGTCCTAAAAATTGTATCCCAGGGATACAGATTCTACTTCCAGTCATTGCCATCCCCAAGTGGGTTGCCAGAACTTCCTCCAAACCAGTATGCAGAGGCTCAAAAGCAAGTACTTTCTCTTCTCAATATCAGGGCTATTCAGCCTGTTCCTATAGAGCAAAGGGGACAGGGTTTCTATTCCAGACTGTTCCTGGTGCCCAGAAAAGAGAGCTCTCTGCACCCTATCCTGGATTTGTCAATTCTCAACACCTTCCTGGTGGTCCCAAAATCTGAATGCTTACACTGCAGCAGCTTCTTCCTGTGCTAGCCAAGGATGCCTGGCTAGTCACCCTAGACTTAAAAGAAGCTTATCTGCACATCTCCATAAGGGAGTCTTGCAGGAAATATCTACACTGCACTTCCCTTTGGCATATCTACTGCGTCCAGAGTATTCACATAGTGCCTGGCTCCAGCCATTTCATACTGCAGGCAGAGAAATATTTAAATTTACCCATACTTGGACGATTGCCTGATTCAGGCAGACAGTCAGGAATTGCTACTTCAGCATCTGGCATTTGTAAGAGGCTCCTAACATCTCTGGGGTACACCTTCAACGAAAATAAATCACAACTGGGTGCCCATCTAAAAAATTGTATTCCTGGGAGCAAGCTTGAACACAACTTCCCAGATGGCATTCCTTACTCCAGAAAAACTTTGACAAACTACTTCAGACTAATGGCCACCAAAATCCAGCTATCTGCAAGAAAAATACTGCAAGCCCTAGGGTTCATGGCCTCATGGATTCTACTAATTCCATACGCAAGACTTCATATGAGGAAACTTCAGTGGTACTTTAAGTCTCTGGTATCAGCATTCTCAGGACATGGAAACATGATCAGTTTCAACAATTGGCTAAGTTTCTGGTGTCATTCAAAGGGGAATACAGTATCTGTCCACCTGGGATGACATGCCCGACAAGCCAAGTTGCTTCGCAAGAGATGGCTTGCACCTGTCAACCTTAGGCTTTCGAATACTGGCCAAGGGTTTTGCCGCCCCCATAGTGCCTTTTTTAGGCAAGGCTCAAAAGACAAGCCCACCACCGTAAATGGCACAAGTAACCAAAAATTGTGGGTAATGCTGCTCAATGCCAGAAGTCTAAATCTCAAAATGCATGCACTCGAGGCACTCCTCAGTATGGAGAACATCGATATCTGTGCAGTAACAGAAACCTAGTTTAAGGCTCCAGAGAGCATCCCAGCACTACCAGGCTATAACTCGTACCATACATTTCGGCCACAGAACCCAGACCAAAACACAAAAGGCGGGGTTGTATCCATATTCATCAAGGATACCCACACCTCCAGGTTGGTGGCGCAGCACAATGCCTCGGAGATCATCCATGTGCAACTAACAGGCAAAACTGCAATTCAAATTGTAGCTTGCTACAGATCACCCACCATGACCCAGGACCCCCATTCCGCATTTCTGGAGACGCTGGAAAATATGAAGGTCCTACCAAACGTCCTAATATTGGGTGATTTCAATTACTCAAACATTAACTGGGAGAACTACTCGAGTACTAACTCCCTTGCCCAACGCTTCCTCGAATTTATAAACTGGATCAACTGGTAAACACCTCCACCAGAGGTGACATCACCAACATGGGCAACCGGTATTCTACACTGGAGGTCAACCCCTCGCTGGTTAGATCAGACCATAGACTAATCACTCTGGATATCCACATTCTGCCCCCTCCACCAATCAAGGAAACCACCGTGAAAAACTTTTCAAAAGCAAACTTCACGTTACTTAAGACCGAGGTGGAAAGGTTCACAGCCCCCCTGCTAAAGGACAATGGTGTCCAAGCTGCTGAATCCCTTACAAAGGCACTCTGAGCACCTGCAAGAATGCATGGATCTTGCTATCCCAACCGAAACCAGGATTCACTCCTCCAAGAAAAGGAAACCAGTCTGGTCGACCCCTGCCATAAAAAAGCTATACAATAATAGGAGGAAACTAGTGAAGGAAGAGTAAAATCCCAAGGAGGAAAGACATCCCTGATCAGTATCGGCAAGAAACTACGATCCCTCATAAAATCATCCAAGGCTAGCTTCGGAAGAAAAATTTCCAAGGACTCCAAAGATGACGACAAAGCGTTCTTTAGCTTTGTGAAGAACCTAGGCGGAAACTGTCAGATCCGCTCTGAGTTAGTGCAGATGGCACAAAATACATTGAACTGACTGATATTGCCAACATTCTGGCAGACAGGTTTCTTGCAAACCTCACCCCCCAAAGGGCCCATAACCATAGAAGAATGTAGAGCCGTGGCAATCACAGGTTAAAACAGCCCTATCCAAAACCAAAAACACAGCTTCAGTGGGACCGGACGGCGTCCCAGGCTGCGTCTTACACGAGCTCCAAAATGAAATAACCCCTCACCTAAACACACTGTTCAAACTCAGCCTCTCTACAGTCTACGTACCCATAGAGTGGCACACAGAAACGATTATCCCACTCCACAAAGATGGAGCCACAACAGACCCCAGGAACTATCGCCCTATAAGCCTGACTAGCCTGGTCTGCAAGGCTATGGAGCGCATCATCATGAACTCCTTAACAGAAACATTGGGAACCACCAAACATTGGACCCTACCCAGTTTGGCTTTAAGGGCAGATCATGCCTCCTAAACCTGGTGGACTTCTTTGAGACGGTTATCAAGGCTTTAGACAAGGGAAAGTAGGTCCACACACCCTACCTAGACCTCGTAAAGGCTTTCGACACCATTCCCCATTCTGGTATTATAGACAAGCTCACCAGCCTGAACGTAAACTTCTATGTCACAAGATGGGTTGCCAATTGGCTCACAGATGGAACCCACGCTGTCAGAGTTGCAGGCTCTAGGTCAGACTCTAAACCAGTTACAAGTGGCACCCCCTAGGGCTCAGTCCTGGGACCCTCTCCTGTGCGGTATATACTTCTCAGAGGTACAGGCAAGCACAGGACTATGGCTGACCAAGTTCGCAGATGACTGCAAACTGGGGGCCATAATTGACTCCGGCTGATGCAGACATCCTCCAGAAGGGTCTCGCGGAGACAGATACCTGGTGTCAAAATCATGGCCTCAAGCTAAATGCCAAAAAGTGCATAGTCATATTCTTTGGAAAAAAACAAAGTACCCACGAACTACCACATACATACGTGGTAGTCCCCTAAATACAGAAAATGTAGTAAGGGATTTGGGGACCCAAGTGGATAATAATTTCTCCTTTGGTAATCCTTTTGCCAAGGTGGTTAGAAAATCCTATGTGTGGCCTACCTAACAACAAAAGGGGATGTTGTTCGTGTTTCACTGTTGCAGTCGTCACATTTGGGTTATCTGCTTGCAGTAGCCCTCAGTCGGCCTGATTATCAAAGTCTTGGGTCCTCCGTCGGTTGCTGTCTCATCTTCCATGACGTCAGGTAGTCAGGGGTATAAAGCATACAGCCGATGCCATTACATCAGTCTTTCTTGCCGTGCGGTGCCCGAAGCAGTGTGCAAGTGCCAGTCAGCAGACTCCTGAAATTTTTGTTTGAGTTTCAGAACCGAAGTCTTAAACTAAAGCCAAGTACCCTGTTGGGGAAACTTTTTCTTGCTCTAAACCGATGTCCGTAAAAGTCAATAATTGTATTTCTTGTGGAAAGCAAATACCTCAAAGATTTTCATTCGTACTGTATTCCTTGTCTAGGCCCTTACCATGATGTACCTCGCTGTTGGTTTTGTCTCTTATTTAAGCAACGAACTGTCCGTCTGTATATTTACTCTTCTAAATATTTTGGTACTCTGTTCAGTTTGTCTTCGGTAAGCTGTCAGACTACCGGCATTCCGAAATAACGCAAAGATAAAGACAGGCCACCTAGGTCCAAAGCTACCAACGACTTTTCTCCTAAGCCAGTCGCCAGCTCGCCGGTACTCTGTGAGCACTTTCGCAGCCCCTGATACCCGCTACTTCAGATTTGCAGGCATCTACTGAGATCCATTTGGAGTCTGATATACCACGAGATGCTTCAACTGTGGAACCTGTGGATGTCTCTACCTTGGATGGGTCCAGAGCCGCTGTGTAGGTACCGGCTTCTGAGGGTGTATTCAGGCCTTCTGACTTGCACATTAAACCGACACCATCTTCTTCAAGGCCTGAAACTCGAACCATGCCTAGAAAACTGAAGCCCAGACCGCATGGTCAGGCCTCTATTCCTAAAAAACAAAGAAGAATGGCTGAAGACCTTATTACTTTAATCAGGGGAAGCCAACTTTCCCTTTCTAAGAGACCTAGGACTGAATTTGCTTAGGATTCCTCTGACCAGGATTTTGAAATTTGTTTCATCTGATGACCAGGATTTACCCTTATCTACCTATGAGGATTCTGATGCAGAGAGGACTCTATTCCCTCTGCCTCCCCTCCAGAAGATTTCTCTTTTGTTGAATCCTTGCATACTCGTGGGAAGTATTTTCGCTGGGAAAGCTGGGATTACTCTAAAGAGGCTTAGGGATTTCTTACTCCTGCCTCAGCACAGGCCTTTAGCTATCCCTCCTATACTAGACATGGTTGATGCCTTTTCGAAATCTAGCTTGGCCCCTGATTCTTTACCTCCTGCTCCCAGAAAACCTGATGGATATTACAGGATTCCTGACTCAAGTTCCTT
>NC_056746.1:1236550305-1236587805 GCF_019279795.1 Protopterus annectens
ATCCACAGAAGTACCTCAGAGGATTACTGGCCTCCAACAGATGTTCTCTGCAGCCCGACTGAAGTAACTCCAGCTGTACTGTGTTGCATACCACTTACTCAGAGATGATCTTTGCCTGACACACAAGGCCATGTCCAACCTAGAATTGATGGGACACACTCCACCTAAAAAAAAAAAAAATCCCCAAGAGCCACATGCTCTAGGGATCTAAACCTCACCACAACGATAAATAGGACGTGCTGGAGGGATAGATTCCTGTCCCAGAGACTCCCCGTGCTTTAGAACAGGATTCCAATGTAAATTGGGCAGAGCTCCTCACTAACGCTCTTCAAGAGAATCCTTGAGTGTATGGGAAATTTACCCTGGGGATCACTGCAGTGGCTCTGCTGGACAAAGTCACGGGTATCACTGCAGTGGCTCTGCTGGACAGAGTCACGGGGAACCAATCTAAGGGGGCGGTGAAAGCCTTCACATTCTGGCTAGGCTTGTAGATGCCCTCTGCAGCCTAGTACTTAACTATGAGCCTATGATTCCTACCATTCATTGTCTAAGGGCAGAGTTCCTTTGGTGGGCAGGGGCATGCGACCACAACAAGGGACTTCTTTCACTCAACCCGTCGCCGCCCATACCCTGACAACAGATGCATCAGACTATGCATGGGGGGCTCGCATGGCAGGCAAATGGAGCCCAAGACAAATTCCCCTGCATATCAGTCGAAAAGAAATGTTAGCTGTACAAAATGCTCTGACAGCCTTCAAATACCTTATCCTTCCAGGACAACTTGTGATAGACAGACCACAGGTGTGGGGGACACCAGAGGTGGACCTCTTTGCCTCCCCCCAATACCATCAATTGAGCAAATTTTGCACCAGAAATCCTCACAGCAAAGCGTGGAAAGTGGATGCCCTATCCTTGACATGGGGAAAACCTCTCAATTTATGCCTTTCACCTTCTGCACCTCCTCTCAAAAGTACTACTCAAGATCAAACAGGACAGACCAAGGACAGTCCTTATTGCCCCAGACTGGCCACGCCAGCACTGGTAACCACCCATACACAGCCTGACAGCAGTGCCACCCTGGCACCTACATCAGACCCCCTCCCTGCTGTCCCAGCAGGAGGGACAGATTTTGCATCCACAGCTGCAAACCCTGATCCTTGCAGCTTGGCTTATCCTCTGAATACACCACCAGCAACCCTCAGCAAACTGGTGCTGGACGTCATCCATGAGGCCAGAAGGTCTAGTACTAGGAAATCCTATTCAGAAAAGTGGAAAAGATGTATTTTTCTTGGAGCCAGTCTCAAGGAGAGGACACAGCCGTGCCCACCTTACCTCAATTCCTACATTACCTAGCAGCCCTGCTTCAGAGTCCTATTTTTCTCATCCATTAAGATTCATGCCTCTGCCATCTCAGCTCATTACAATACTGAGCCACCTCTCTTTCTCACCCTTTCATCATACCGTTCCTGAGAGGAGCTAACAATTAAGTCCCCTGAGGAGAGCTCCCACCCCTGCTTTGTACTAGAGAAGCTCATGCTTGCCTCTCTTGAGCCTGCTGCTGCAGCAGAGTTAAAATTCCTCTCTTGGAAAACAGCCTTACTTCTAGCCATCACTTCAGCAAGAAGAGTATCTGAGTTACAGGCACTAATGGCTGTGGAGCCCTTCATTATTTCCCTTGCTGACAGGGTTTCCCTCAGGACTAACCCATCATTTATGCCCAAGGTGGTATCCAGTGTGGCTTTAAACCATTCCATCAATTTACCAACCTTTTCCCCCTAATCCTCAGAATAAAGGGGAAATGATCTTGCACTCCATGGACATGCACAGACTGCTCGAGTTCTACCTTGACAGGACTAAACCTTTCAGAAAATCTGACCAGCTGAAGGCAATTTCTAAGCGAACCATTTCCAAATGGATAGCACACTGCATTCATTTTTGCTACAAACGCCATGGAAAACCTACCACACGGGATCAGAACTCCTTCCATTAGGGCTACCTCAACCTCTACAGCATTTCTCAGGGGAGTCCCTGCCAGGGTTATCCTTGAAGCGGCAACCTCGAGTTCTGTACACACTTTCATGAAGCATTACAACTTGCCTATCTTTTCTAAATCCAGAGTTGGATTTGCTACAGCAGTCTTACAAGGCCTGCTAGCCAGCCCTAATGCTTCTTGACTACCTCCTCAGCTTTCGGAATCAACCCAAGTGTGATGACTGCAACAGTGAAACACGAAGAACATAATACAGTTGTGTACACTTACCATAAATGTAGATGTTCAGGAATGGCAACAGTGAAAACACTGTTGCCCCCTGACTTTTTCTTTACTTTCTGCCTATCCTCTTTTGACCATATCTTATGGCAGTGGTATTTATTGTTTACTGGAGGTGTTCCACACCATGTAACTGCTTCCTATTTTGGGGGCTCCTGACATCTGGGGCAAGAAAAACTGATGTAATGGCGTCTGCTGCATGTTTTATACCCTGACGACTTGACGTCATGGAAGAGGCGACAGCATCCGACGCAAAAATCATAAGACTCTGGTATTTGGGCCAACTGAGGGCTACCTGCAGGCAGATAACCCAAGTGTGATGACTGCAACAGTGAAATACACTCTGAACATCTACACTTATAAGTGTACACAACTGTACTTTGCATTGCTTCAGAAGGCTTAGCTCTCATTTACTGCATGGAGAAGACTGACACAAATGCTTTTAGCTATTCTAGTGGTACACTTTTATTTCAGAACTGAAGTGTGGTATGAGATTTTCCCGATCACACCCTGAATCAGGAATGTTGGAAGTTCAGTATAGGTGCAGTAAAATGTGAACAGTACAAGTCTTGGTTAGAGCATTTAGAATATGTAGCTGTTTAAATAATGCCCTGCTAATTTTGAGTGAGTTGCTGTGATTTCATGTTTGACAACAACACACAGTATTTTAAAATCTCACCTTTATTCTCACTGATGGGTCGGATCAGATGTCTCAGGTCGGTCTTGGCCTTTACAAAAGCTTGAGGACTTCAGCAAAGCTCTTGAACATCTTTCCCTACCCATAATGCAGTTCCCTAACTTTTCCAGATCGCGTTTGCTGCACTACAAGAAGGATCTTCTAGCAAGCTCTGGCCTAAGTTGTAATTTTTTTTTTTTTTTTTTTATTTCTTTCCACTTTCTAGTATTATTATTATTATTAGCTTTATATCGTGCAGTTAAAGTTCTTCACTTTTTAGTACCTTACCTATTTTAGTGTACGGTTTTCCTTCCTAATTTTTCCCCTTGTTAGCATCCGTAAGTTAGAGGACTTGTTTCCCCCCCTTTTTTCCTTTTTGTGTATAAAATGTTCTTTCTATATCTTTAATTAGTTGGGATGTGTGCTTCTGTTTTTGTTAGCCAGTATGTCCCAAAAAAGAAAACCAAGCCCTTGGGATTTAAAAATGCGAGAGGTGTAGCAAAACGATGCCCATTAGTGACTCTCACACTTTGTGTATACTGTTTTGGGGCCTCTTCATCTACAGGAGTCCTGATGTTCATCGTGTTTCACTGTTGCAGTCATTACACTTGGGTTATCCTGCTGGCAGGCTACCCGCAGTCGGCCAGAATTCCAAAGTCTAGGTCCGGCGTCGGTTGCTGTAGCTTCTTCTTAGATGCCAGTGCGCCAGGGGTATAAAAGATGCAGCCGACAACATTTTCTTCAGTCTTTCTTGCCGCGCGGTGCCCGAAGCAAAAGCAGTTCGCAAGTGCCGGTCGGCCGACTCCTGAGATTTTAAAAATTGAATTTCAGGACCAAAGTCTTCAATAAAGCTAAGTATCCGTTGGGGAAACTTTTTTTTTTTTTTCTTGCTCCAGACCGATGTCAGTAAGTTAACAA
The DNA here is from genome assembly GCF_019279795.1 of Protopterus annectens. NCBI lineage: Eukaryota > Metazoa > Chordata > Ceratodontiformes > Protopteridae > Protopterus > Protopterus annectens. Next base: position 1,236,554,169 of record NC_056746.1, read on the forward strand.
TTGTATTTCTTGTGGGAAGCAAATACCTCTCAAGGATTTTCATTCTTACTGTATTCCTTGCCTAGGCCCTGACCACGACGTCACTAGTTGTTTGTTTTGTGCTAGATTCAACAAACGCACTATTAAGCGTCTGTTTGAATTTGCTTTACATTACTTTGGCTGAAGGTCTAACTACATAATGCCATCAGAACAACCGACGACCGGAATTCATAAAAAACGCAAAGACAAGGAAAAGGACAGGCATCAGAGGTCCAAAACCGACGACCAAGCCTTTTCTAGGCCAGTCGCCGGTTCTCAGTGAGGCGCTTTCGCAGCCCCGGACACCCGCTACCTCAGAGCCACAGGCCGTACCAGACTCCCACGTGGAGACAGCTAGGCCTGTGGAAACTCAAGGTATTGGGCCTACGGAAACTATTCCTTAAGATGGGTCCAGAGCCACTGAGCAAGCATCGGCTTCTGAGGGTGTTTTTCAGACCTTCACAGCTTACTGTACAGTCCACTACAGCAGCCAAGGCAAAGTCAAAAACACCATTAAAGACAAGGAAACAAGTACAGCTTTCTCCTGGACAGTCATCTGTGCCAAAGAAACAGATGCTTAAAATGGCCGAGGACCCAATTACTTTGATCAGGGGTTCCCATCCCCCTCCTGATAAAAGGCCTAGGCAAGACTCTGATTATGACTCCTCTGACCAGGTTTCTATTTCCTCTGATTCCTCCTCAGATCAGGGATATTCTCTCCCTCCCTTTGAGGACTCTGATGCAGAAGAATCTATACCTTCAGCCTCTCCGCCTGAGGATTATTCTTTTGGGGAAACCTTACACACCATGAGGGAGAGTTTTCATTGGGAAAGCCAGGATTACTCAGAATCCAAGAAAAGGCTCAGATTTTCTTTTACTGCCTCAGCACAGGCCTCTGGCTATCCCCCTGTGCTTGATATTGTTGTTGATTTCTCAGAATCCAGTCTGTCTCCTGATTCTTTACCCCCTGCACCAGTCAAGCCAGACAAGTACTACAGGGTACCAGATTCTCATAAATTTCTTTATAAAAACCCTGCTGCTGACCCAGAAACAATTTCTCTGGGTCCCAAAGGGGTTAAGGCTTCCACTGCAAAAAAATCCTGTTCCCTCTGATAGGGATTCTAGAACTGTGGATAGATGGGGGGAAAAAGTTTACACTTCTGCTACTTTAGCTGTAAGGGCTTTAAACTGCCAGTTTCACATGCTTGAATATCAACAGTACCTCATGTCTTTGTTAAAACAGAAAATGCTTACAAACTCAGAAGGTTCTGACAATAAGGAAATGCAGGATTTATTGCATGCAGCTGAACAAGTGGGAAAGCATACTCTGCAATGTGGTTTTGATTCATTAGAGGCTTCTTGTCGAGCCGCAGCTACAGGCTCTGTCATTCGAAGGCATGCTTGGTTGAAAGAACAAAGTTTACCTGACCATGTTAAAGTAAAATTATTGGATGCTCCACTACAGCATGATACTTTGTTTGGTGTTAAGGCAGAAGAGGTGTTAAAGAAAATGGAGGATAAAGCAAAATCAATGCAGACAGTAAAGGATTTCTTACAGGTTCAACCACCTAGGTTTAGCAGAAACTGGCCTTCAGAAAATTGGTCCTTTCCAGTGTCAGGCCACAAAGAGGCAGATACAGACGCCCAAGAGGCAGATCTCAGCCCCAAGGCTCCTACAAACCTAAATAATGGGGTGCTTCAGCCCCCAAAGGAGGAGAAGACAAATCCCCAACCTTTTAGGAAACTGTCTTAATGACTTTCCTCTACAAATGCCAAGCATTTACATTTTGGCAGCACCCTTAGGGGGAAAGCTAGCACTTTTCTCACAAAATTGGCACATTATCACCCAGGACAAATGGGTACTGAATATTGTTTCTCAGGGTTACAGGTTCCACTTTCACACCCTTCCAAAATCAAAAGGTATGCCGGACCTGCCACAACCAGTGGCACAAAAACAAATTTACTGCTCTCATGGACATGAGAGCTATTCAAAGAGTATCACAGCAAGAACAGGGACAAGGATTTTACTCCAGACTTTTCCTGGTACCCAGAAAGGACAAAGCCTGGAGACCAATACTGGACCTGTCAATTTTAAATACTTTCCTGGATGTTCCAAAGTTCAAAATGTTGACACTGCAGCAACTTCTACCCATGCTGGGCAAGAAGGCTTGGCTAGTTACTTTGGACCTCAAGGAGGCATACCTGCATGTCCCAATTAGACAATCTTGCAGAAGATGCCTCAGATTGATAGCTGGCTCAATGCATTACCAATTGTCAACACTGCCCTTTGGCTTATCTACTGCACCCAGGGTATTCACAAAATGTCTGGCACCAGTAATTGCATTTTGCAGACAAAAAGGAATTCAAATATATCCGTACTGGGACGACTGCCTCATTCAAGCAGAGAGCAAGGACATTCTACTAAAGCATCTGGCGTTTGTAAAAAGATTACTAATTTGCCTAGGGTACACAGTAAACGAAAATAAATCAAAACTAGTGCCCTCTCAAGAGATAATATTCCTGGGTGCAAGCTTAAATACAACTGCCCAGATAGTTTATCTCACGCCAGATAAACAAAGGCAACTGATTCATTACTTTCAAATAATGGCAACAAAGACCCAGCTCCCTGTAAGAAAAATTCTGCAGGCCCTGGGCTTCATGGCATCCTGCATTCTACTAATTCCATATGCAAGACTGCATATGAGGAAACTACAATGGTATCTAAAAAGTGTTTGGACTCAACATTGCCACAGCCTGGAAACACTAATAACTCTAATACCCTGCCACAGCCTGGAAACACTAATAACTCTAATACCCTGCCTGCAACAGGAGTTTCGATGGTGGGCACTGGTCTGTCACCACAACAAGGGACAGCCTTTCACCTTACCTATAGCCAGGCAGACAATAAAAACAGATGCATCGGATTTTGCCTGAGGGGGGCACACATGGCAGGAAAATGTATTCAGGGCACATGGCCAAAGGAGCAAATGCATCTTCACATCAATCAAAAAGAGATGCTAGCAGTACAGAATGCTCTGACAGCCTTCAAGGATCTGCTACATCCAGGACAACTATTACTAAAGATGGACAATACCACAGTTATGTGGTACATAAACAAGCAAGGGGGCACACATTCCTACCCCCTCTGCAGGCATGCCATGACTTTGTGGAACACAGCACTGACCTATCAAGTACATCTGCAGGCACAATTCCTGCCAGGAACGAAAAATACACTGGCAGACGAACTAAGCAGAAATCTCATAGATCCTCACGAATGGTAACTAAATCCACAGGTCTTCAGCATGATAACAAGGAAATGGGGACTCCCAGACATAGATCTTTTTGCCTCACCTCACAACTACCAACTACAGAGATTTTGCACAAGAACTTATCACTCACAAGCATGGAAAGTGGATGCTGTATCATTCAGCTAGAAAACACTGACAGTTTATGCCTTTCCTCCACTGCCTCTTCTTCCCAATGTGCTCCTAAAAGTCAAGAAAAGAGAGGCCAAAAATGATCCCGATTGCCCCAGACTGGCCACGCCAGCACTGGTACCCAATCCTAAAGAGCTGGTCTCAAAGCCCTGCCTGGCCTTTACCTCAAATTCCTCATCATCTGACTCAACAAAACAATCAGATTCTGCACAGTCAACTCAGAACCTTAAATCTGGGTGCATGGCAGATAATATAGCCACTCAGACCACACCTCTCTCTAAAGATGTCATTTTAGAAACCAGGAGGCCCAGCACTAGGAAATCTTATGCAGAAAAATGGAAGGGATTCTGTGCTTGGAACCAGGCACAAGGACTCGAACCACTTGTTCCATATATACCTCAAATTTTACAATACCTAACTGAGATGCTGGACAGAGGCCTATCCTTCTCTTTAATTAAGATCCATGCCTCTGCCTTTTCAGCTCATTACAATACGGAACCTCCTATTTTCTCTCATCCACCACTCACAGTACCTCAGAGGGGCAAAAAACATAAGACCCCCAAGGAGAGCACCAATACCTACTTGGGACCTCAGTTTTGTTTTAGAAAAACTCACACTGCCTCCTTTTGAGCCAGCCAATAAAGCTGATATAAAATTCTTATGGAAAACTGCTCTGCTCCTGGCAATAACTTCAGCAAGAAGAGTCTAAGTTACAGGCATTAATGGCAGTGGAACCTTTCATTTTCCATCAGGACAGGGTCTCTCTAAGGACAAACCCAACATTTATGCCAAAGGTAGTATCCAGTGTGGCTGTTAACCAAACCATTCATTTGCCAACAGTCTTTTGCCAACATTCTATCTAAATCCCCAGAATAAAGGGGAGAGACTTCTGCATGCGTTGGACATACACAGACAGCTACGATTCTACTTGGACAGAACAAAAGCTTTCAGAAAAACTGAGCAACTGTTTGTAGCTTATGCTGCAGGATCACAAGGAAAGCCTGTCTCAAAGCAGACTATTTCAAAATGGATAGGACACTGCATTCACTTCTGCTATTCACAACATGGCAAATCAGTGCCTAAGGGCATTAGGCCACATTCTACCAGAGCAGCAGCCACTTCAGCAGCCTTCCTCAGAGGAGTACCAACCAAAGACATTTTTAGAAGCTGTAACCTGGAGTTCAGTGCACACTTTCACCAAGCACTACCACTTACCACTCTACTCTAAATCCAGAGCAGGCTTTGCCACTGCAGTTTTGCAGGGCCTGGTAGCCTCTCCTAATCCTATTTAGGCCCAGCCACCCAACCTCAGCTTTGGGATTCAACCCAAGTGTATTGACTGCAACAGTGAAACATGATGAACATAGTACAGTTGTGTACCTGCCATAAATGTAGATGTTCGGTCACTGTTGCAGTCTAGGTTACCCACCCGCCATCCCCCTTTTCTTTGCTGGGACTCTTCTGTACTTCTCTATTCTATACAACCTATGTGGTGCATTTGCTTGTAGATGAAGGAAATGTTTATTTTACTACATGCATGCTTTTTGGCAAAAATTTTTTCAGCCTACCTATTTGGGGGCACCTGACATCTGGGGCAAGAAAAACTGAAGAAAATGGCGTCAGCTGTATCTTTTATACCCCTGGCACACTGGCGTCAGGGAAGAAGCAACAGCAACCGACGCCAGACCTAGACTTTGGAATTCTGGCCGACTGCGGGTAGCCTGCCAGCAGGATAACCCAAGTGTAATGACTGCAACAGTGAATACACTCTAACATCTACATTTATGGTAGGTACACAACTGTACTTTCCATATGCCATACCTTTAACCAGAGGGCACTTGTGGAATGGAAAAATAAGTTGATTTTTGAAGGGGTTTTTAAACCCCATTTTTTTAAGGCTATTTCTGTTTATCCTTCCTCTCTGAACTAAGTCTGAGAGTGGGAAAACTGCTTTCTTCGGCTCCAAAATATTAATCCGAGCTGAAAGCCAAACTGCCGAGTCTGCCCTGGTAGCAGCTCTGGAGCAGCGACTACTTCAGAGCAGACAGCATTTACGGCTCCGAAATCTTCTGATACTTTGACTCCACTAACGGTACTCTGCCAGTAATAAGCCTTTTAGAATCAATCACTGTCCTTGCGAGCTGATTACTTCTATCCTTCCTTCACCATTCTTAGCCAGATCCAGATCCCCAGCATTGTCTACTAGATAAACTAGTAGCCTCTCAGGCGAAGATGTGGATAGGGTGGTGCAGAGACTTCTCAAGACACCAGCCTTTGCCAAGCTTCTTTTTGGATCTAAGCCCAAAGAAGTTGGATCAATTTCATCTTCTCCCTTCGGCACCTACTCCTCCTCAGATCCGACATTCAGTTTCGGAGCTAGAAGTTTCTGATATCCAGCTACTGTCTGTATCTGGTCCGGGACATAGTGGTTCCTTGGATACAGTGTCTGCCCCGAGTGTCTCCAAACAGTCTGAGCAGGAGACCTCTGGGAGCAGACAATTGCCGGTCGGGTCCTCTGAGCCAGTTCAGATAATCTCAGAGCTGACTTTCTCGGGGCTTCTGCTCAATGGTTTTGGCTCCCACCTCTTCTTCAGAGCTTCTGTCCTCTGCTTTGCAGGCTCCTTCGGCCCCGACATCCACATTTTGTGGTCAGGGAGTTCTTCGAAGCAGGAGCAGACTGCTTTCGAAGTTGAGGAGGGTGATGCTGCTTCCCAGTCTCAGGCCCAGCCCTCTATGGGGCTTCCTCCCTGGTCTGCGCAGGTGTCTTTACCTCCTCAGCCACAGGACCGCAGAGATCCCAGACCTCAGGATGTTCCCTAGAGGTTCCCCCTTCCAAAACTTCCACAGACTACCCCACACTACCCCCACTGAAAAGTCCCTCTGAAGAGATCATGCAAGAGGAAGCATCTAGACTCCCTAAAGAAGTCTGTCACTTCAGATACTGACCTCGATGAAGCAGAAGGGTCCCCAAGGTGTCCTCTTGAGGATGTCTCCTTTGGAGCCATCCTAGAAATTTTGAAACGGAGGGGTGACTGGCAGTCCTCCCCTTTGGCCAGGGAGTGTGTATACCTAAAGGCCTTAGGACCTTGTCCTTCAATCTCTTGGGTGATACTGCCATTTGACGAGCTTATTCAGTTGATCTCTCGAAAGGTATGGGAGACACCATATTTCATAGAACCCACTCCTACTAGGCCAAATAAGTATATTACAGCCTCCAAGGACTAAACCTTCCTTACCAAAGGTGTAACAGTTGATGCGATGGTCATGTCTGCTGCCATGAAAATAACTTTCTGAGACCAGTTCCTCTATCCATCCTCCTAAGGATTCCAGGACCATGGATAGGTATGGGAAGCACGTCTTCTCTTCAGCGGCTTTTACGTTAAGATCACCAAACTATCTTATTTATTTCATCAGACTTGAGAGAGACCTGTTGAAAGAGCTATTAGACTCTCTCCAGGGAGCTATAGCTCATGCAGCAGCAGACAAGGTCCATGCACAGCTCACTACCCTCAATTCAGTGGTCAACACATCCATTAGCTTATTTCATAAGAAGCAGATGGGAGAGAGTAGGGTGGCTGGTTCAGGCATCGCTTAGGAGGCAGGCTTGGATGTGCTTTGGTGACTTTGCGGAGCCCTTTAAGTTGTCCTGTGTTAATGCTCCCTTCAATGGCTCCTCTCTTTGGGCCCAAAGTTAAAGAAATGCTAACCCGGTGTGAACAGGAGAGGAAGACATTGTCTGCTGTTGGGAGTGCTTTTTCCACATCCACTAGACCATTTCCAAAGGGTCAGAGGTAGTGGAAAGTTGTGGTTTAGAAAATCACAAACTTACCAGGACGCACGAGGTACTAGTCCCCCCCCCCCCCCCCCAAGGCAGAGGGGGGAACAATAATGGAAGACGCCACCCTTGTAGTAGAGGAGGCCTGCAGAGTCAGGGTTCCAGAGAATCCTCCTTTGGCAGAACCTTTAAGTGCTCCTGAAGGAGTGCCCAACTGCTCACCTTTAGAAGCAGTCAGGGGACGACTGTCGCTGCACCTAGTAGTGAGTATCCAGGGGTTATAACATTCCCTTTTCTTTCCCCAGTCCTGTGAACAAATCGGTTCCAGACGTTCCACCCAGTCAAAAGGAACAAGCAATGTTAGAAATTGAAAAGTTGCCAAGAAAAGAGTCATCCAAGAAGTCCCTGCAGACAAGAGAGGATCCGAAAATTACTCAAGATTCTTTAGTTACAAAGAAAACTAGACTGGACTGGAGACCAATCTTGGATCTCGGCAAACTAAACAAATTGGTGAAGAAAACAAAGTTCTGAATGGTGACATTGCATTCGATACTTCCATTCTTGGAAAAAGACAATTGGATATGCTCTGTAGACCTTTAGGATGCATACTACCACATTCTATTGGAAAGACTATCCAGAGGGATGTTCTTAGTGTTTCACTGTTGCGGTCATTACATTTGAGTAATCTCCTGGCAGGTTGCCCTCATTCGGCCTGAATAACAATGTCCTAGGTCGTGCGTTGGTTGCGGTCTCCTCTTCCATGACGTCAGGTCGTCAGGGGTATAAAACATGCAGCCAACGCTATTTTAATTGGTCTTTCTTGCCGCGCGGTGCCCAAAGCAGAAGCAGTTCGCAAGTGCAGGTCGGCTGACTCCTGAAATTTTCATTTTTGAGTTTCAGAAACTAAGTCTTCAAACTAAAGCCAAGTACCCCATTGGGGAAACTTTTTCTTGCTCCTTACCGATGTCAGTAAAAGTTAAACCTCATAAGGATTTTCATTTGTACTGTATTCCTTGTCTAGACTCTGATCACAACGTGCCTTGCTGTCGGTTTTGGGCTAAATTTTACCAACGCAGTATTAAGCGTTGGTATATTTTTGCTGCTAAATATTTTGGTTAAAGATTTTAACTACCCTGAAATGTCTGTTAGCAATCCGACTACCGGAGTTCACAAAAAACGCAAGGAAAAAGACAGAGCCAGACTGTCTAGGTCCAAAACAGACGGCGAAGCTTCTCCCAAGCCAGTCGCCAGTTTGCCGGTACTCGGTGAGGCGCTTTCGCAACCCCTGATACCCGCTACTATTGAGTCACAGGTGTCTACCGAGACCCATTCGGAGTCCGGTATGCTGCGATATTGAACCCGCGGATGTCTCTCCTTTGGATGGGTCTGGAGCCGCTGAGCAGGCACCGGCATCTGAGGGCGTTTTCAGGCCTCAACATTTGTACATTAAACCGACGCCATCAACAAAAACAAGGTCAAAACAGTCTTCTGTGTCTAACAAAACCGACGTATGAGCCATGTGCTCAGGCCCCTATGCCTAAAAACGAAATTATCAAAATGGCTGAGGATTTAATTACCTTGATCAGGGGTTCCCAACCCCCCCCCCCCCCCCCCCTCCTGCTAAGAGGCCTAGGCAAGGCACTGATTATGAATCTTCAGATCAGGTTTCCATTTTTTCTGATTCCTCTCATGATCAGAAATTTTCTGTTCCACCTTGTGAGGATTCTGATGCAGAGGAATCCATCCCTTCTGCATCTCCTCCTGAGGATTACTCTTTTGGAGAGACTTGCATACTTTAAGGGAACTTCTCTCTGAATCAAAAGAGGCTTAGGGATTTTCTTCTTCCTCAGCATAGGCCTTTGGCAGTACAACCTGTATTAGACATTGTTGATGATGTGTTCTCAGAATCGAGCATGGCTCCTGATTCCCTGCCTCCAGCTCCTAGCAAGCCAGACAGATATTACAGGGTTCCTGACTCCCACAAATTTCTTTTCAAAAATCCTTCTGCTGACCCTAAGACTATATTTCTCAGGTTCCCAAGGGTGTTAAGGCTTCTACAGCCAAAAATCCTACCCCTTCAGATAGAGATTCCAGGGCATTGGATAGATGGGGTAAGAAGGTTTGTACGTCTGCAACCTTGGCAGTTTCATATGCTTAAATATCAACAGCATGTTATGGGCTTACTGAAACAGAAAATGGTGATTTCTGATTGTGTGGAAAATAGTTACAGGATTTATTGCATTCAGCTGAACAGGTTGGAAAGCATACTTTGCAATATGGTTTTGATTCCTTGGAGGCCTCTCGCAGGGCCACCATAACTGGATCTGTGATAAGAAGGCATGCCTGGCTCAAGGAGCAAAATCTGCCTGATCATGTTAAAGCTAAATTGTTGGATGCCCCTTTACAGCATTAAGGGAATCTTGCAGAAGATACCTCCGCTTCAAAGCAGGCTTTTTGCATTACCAATTCTCTGCACTGCCCTTTGGCTTATCTACTGCACCCAGGGTCTTTACAAAGTGCCTGGCACCAGTAATTGCATTCTGCAGACAAACATTCAAATTTATCCTTATCTGGACGATTGTGTCATTCAGGCAGAGGACAAGGACAGTCTTCTTCAACATCTGACGTTTGTAAAAAGGCTTCTAGCATGCCTAGGGTACACCATAAACAAAAAGAAATCACAGCTGGTACCCTCTCAAATAATTACATTTCTGGGTACAAGCTTGAATACAACTGCCCAGATGGCTTACCTCATGCCAGACAAACAAATGCAGTTGACAACGTACTTCAAACAAATGGCAACAAAAACCCAGTTATCTGCAAGACAAATTCTGCAGGCTTTGGGGTTCATGGCATCCTGCATTCTACTAATTCAATATGCGAGACTGCATATGAGGAAACTTCAGTGGTGCCTAAAAAGTATATGGAGTCAGCATTGTCACAGCCTGGAAACAATGATTCCTCTCATTCCCTGCCTGCAACAGGAGTTTCTGTGGTGGGCAGATATGTCACCAAAACCAGGGACTGTCATTTACTCTACCCCCTGCCACCCAAACCCTAACTACAGATGCATCAGACTATGCTTGGGGGGCCCACCTGGCAGGGAGGTGCATTCAGGACAAATGGAGCCCAAACCAAATGCATCTACATATCAAACAAAGAAATGCTAGCTGTTCAGAATACGCTGACAGCCGTCAAGGACTTGCTTCATCCAGGACAACTACTGATAAAGACGGACAACAACACAGTTATGTGGTACATAAACAAGCAGGGGGGTCCCCATTCCTACCCCCTTTGCAGACTAGCCATGGCCTTGTGGAACGCAGCCTTGACTAGGAAAGAAAAGGTATAGAAAGGGGGCTGGTGGGTAATCCGGACTGCAACAGTGAATACACTCTAACATCTACATTTATGGTAAGTGTACAAAACTGTACTATGGTCTTTGTGTTTCACTGTTGCAGTCATTACATTTGGGTAGAATCCCAAAGATATGGATGGGAAGATGGAACTAAATGGCATTAGGAGCAGCTATAAGGCCCTGCAGGACTGCAGTGGCAAAGCCTGCCCTGGATTTAGAGAAGAGAGGTAAATGATTCTTTGTGAACGTATGAACTGAGCTCCAAGTAGCAGCTTCTAGAATATCTCTGGTAGGGACCCCTCTGAGAAAAGCTGCTGAAGTAGAGGCAGCCCTGGTGGAATGGGATCTGATCCCCTTGGGCACAGGTTTGCCATGGTGCAAGTAGCAGAAACAAATGCAATGGCTTACCCATTTAGAAATAGTCTGCTTTGATAAAGCCTTCCCCTCTGATCCTGCAGCAAATGCTACCAGTATTTGCTCAGACTTTCTTAGAGATCTTGTCCTGTTTAAGTAGAATCTTAGTTGTCTGTGTAAATCCAATGAATGCAGAATCTGCTCCCCCTTGTTCTGCGGATTTGGGAAAAAAGTTAGCAGGTGAATGACCTGGTTAAGAGCCACACTGGATACCACCTTAGGCATAAAAGGATTGGTCCTGAGGGCCACCCTGTCCGGGTAAAAAATAATGAAAGGCTCCATTGCCATGAGAGCCTGTAGTTCTGAAAACCTTCTAGCTGAAGTGACTGCCAAAAGAAAAGTGGTTTTCCAAGAAAGAAATGTTATATCCGCAGTAGCTGCTGGTTCAAAATAAGGCAGGGTGAGTGTTTCCAGCACAAAATTGGAGGCCCCATGCAGGAGTTGGTGCTCTCCTGGGAGGCCTTAAATGTTTGGCCTCTCTGAGGTACTGTTTTAGCAGTGGATGAGAAAGAGGGGAGGCTCTGTGTTGTAATGAGCCGAGATGGCAGAGGCATGGAATTTTATTGAAGAAAAAGATAGGCCCTTGTCAAGCATCTCAAGTATTGAAAAATCTGAGGAATTTTGGGCTTTGCTGTGTCTATTCCTTGTGCTTGGTTCCAAGCACAGAATCTCTTCCATTTAATCAGCATAAGATTTTCTAGTACTAGGCCTTCTGGCTTTCAAAATGAGATGTGGTTGGTAAAATTAGTTGATTAGCCATGCTGCAAGATTCAGATTTGGAGATGAGTGTGCAGAATTTGATAGTTCTGCTGAGACAACAGGTGAGGTGTTTGAGGCAGGTACCACGGAGGAAGGTGTGACATATTCCTTAGAAGCGGGTACCAGCGGTGGCGAGGCCAGTCTGGAGCAATTAGAATCATTTTTGGTTTTTCCTGTCTGACCTTTTAGTAAGACCTTGGAGAGTAGAGGCAGAAGGGGAAAGGCATAGACTGACAGATTTTTCCAGCTGAAGGACAGAGCATCCACTTTCCATGCTTTTTTGTGAGGAGTTCTTGTGCAGAATTTGTCCAACTGATAATTTTGGGGAGAGGCAAATATATCCATGTCTGGGCTTCCCCATTTCTGTGTTAACATGCTAAAGATTTGTGGATCCAGTTTCCATTTGTGCAGGTCCATAAGATTTCTTCTTAAGTCATCTGCCAGAGTATTTTGCTTTTGTGGCAGGAATTGAGCTTCAAGATGTATTTGGTAAGTCAAGGCTGCGTTCATAGGTTCATACTAGGCTATCTGCCCGAGGGCATTTACAAGCCTAGCCCATCGTTTTGTGGCTTACGCCACCCCTTTAGTATGGGGAACTATACCCATTATTTTGCTGTGCCTCTGTCGAGCAGTGACACTGAGGTAATCCCTGGGGTATATCTGCGATCTCCCATCCATTGGTCAAGATTTCTCTTGAACAAGGCCAGCGAGGTGCTCTGTCTCACATATACCGGGATTTTGTTCCACAGCATAGGGAGTCTTTGGGTGATGAATCTATCCCTCCAGCACGTCCTATTAATAGCCGTGCTGAGGTTTAAGTCTCCCGCCCTTGTGGCTCTGATGGATCTAGATTTTTTGAGGTGAAGCATATTCATCAAATCTGGGTTTGACATGGCCTTGTATGTTAGGCAAAGGTCACCTCTGAGCAAGCGTGTTTACTGAATAGAGCTGGAGTTCTTTCAGTCGGGCAGCATAGGACAGATTTTTGAGACCCTTTATCCTTTTGGTGAGGAAATTTTGTGGCCTCTCCAGCTGCTGCAAGTGTCGGGTCAGATACATTCCGAATGGGGCATTGCACTCAATCATTGGTCTGATGAGTGATGAGTAAAGGGAGACTATGACCTCCCTTGATCTAGATGAGAACCCCTTCATGATAAGGTGGGCAATGTAGAAGGTCTTCCTAACTACTTTAGCTACATGGGTGTCGAATGACTGACTACTATCAACCTGGGTCCCCAGGTCCCTGATAACTTCTTCTGTGCTCAGTGGATTGCCACCTATTTGGTAGCTAGGGGTAACCTTGTTTTTCCCGAAGGGTATGACTATGCATTTTTTGGCATTTAACTTTAGGCCATGGCTCTGGCACCAGTTATCCGTTGCTGTGAGACCCTTCTGAAGGATATCTGTGTCAGATGTGTTTTCTACTATGGCGCCCAGTTTGCAGTCATCTGCAAACTTTGTCAGCCATAACCCTCCTGTGTTTGCTTGTACTTCGGGATGTACTTTGGAAAAGTAGATGCCAAACAAGAGTGGGCCCAGGACTGAGCCCTGTGGGACACCACTTGTGACAGGCTTTGAGTCTGACATGGCGCCAGCAACTCTGACCCTGTGGGTTCTGTCACTCAGCCAGTTTGCAACCCATCTTGTGATGTATGGGTTAACATTTAAGCTGATGAGTTTTTCAATGATACCCGAGTGGGGTATTGTATCAAAGGCCTTCGCCAGATCGAGGTAGGCTGTATGGACTGACTTTCCCTCATCAATGGCTTTGGTGACTGTTTCGAAAAAGTCAACCAAGTTTAAAAGGCATGATCTGCCTTTGACAAAGCCAAACTGGGTTGGATCCAAAATCTGCAAATTCCCTATGTCTTTATTTATGAGGTCCATTATGATCCTCTCCATGGCTTTGCAGATAAGGCTTGTCAAGCTAATGGGCCGGTAATTTCCAGGGTCGGTGGAGGCACCGCCTTTGTGAAGTGGGACCACAGTTGCAGTGCGCCACTCCTGGCATGATCCAGAGGTAAGTCTTTGATTAAACAGCTGTCCTAGCTGTGGGTTTAATTCCTCATTGAGTTCGTGGAGCACACAGCCGGGGACACCATCAGGTCCCATGGATGCTGTGTTTTTTGCTTTGGAGAGAGCAGGCCATGGCTAGTCTGCAAAGGGGGTAGGTATGGGGACCCCCCTGCTTGTTTATGTACCACATAACTGTGGTGTTGTCTGTCTTTATCAGTAGTTGTCCTGGATGAAGCAAGTCCTTGACTGCTGTCAGCGTATTCTGAACAGCTAGCATTTCTTTGTTTGATATGTAGATGCATTTGGTTTGGGCTCCATTTGCCCTGAATGCACCTCCCTGCCAGGTGGGCCCCCCAAGCATAGTCTGATGCATCTGTAGTTAGGGTTTGGGTGGCAGGGGGCACCTGACATGTGGGGCAAGAAAAACTGATTAAAATGGCGTCTGTTGCATGTTTTATACCCCCTGACGTCATGGAAGAGGAGACAGCAACTGACGCAGGACACAAGACTTTGTTATTCAGGCCGACTGAGGGCAACCTGCCAGCAGATTACCCAAATGTAATGACTGCAACAGTGAATACACTCCAACATCTACATTTATGGTAAGCATACACAACTGTACTTCGTTACATTTGGGTTGTCTGCTTGCAGTAGCCCTGAGTCGGTCTGATTAATAAAGTCTTGGGTCCTGCGTCAGTTGCTGTCCCTTCTTCAATGATGTCAGGTCGCCAGGGGTATAAAACATGCAGCCGACACCATTACATCAGTCTTTCTTGCCGTGCGGTGCCCGAAGCAGAAGCAGTTCACAAATGCCGGTCAGCTGACTCCTGAAATTTTCGTGTTCGAGTTTCAGAACCAAAGTCTTCAACTAAAGCTAAGTACCCCGTTGGGGAAACTTTTTCTTGCTCCTTACCAATGTCAGTAAAGGTTAATAATTGCATTACTTGTGGAAAGCAAATACCTCAGATTTTCATTCGTACTATATTCCTTGCCTAGGCCCTAACCACAACGTACCTTGCTGTCAGTTTTGTGCTTTATTTAATCAGCGCACTATCTGTCGTCGGTATATTTTTTCATCTAAATATTTCGGTTCTCAGTTTAATTATCCAGAAATGTCATCAGTTAGGCATCCGACTACCGGGATTTTAAAGAAACGCAAAGATAAAGACAGGCCGCCGAGGTCCAAAACTGCTGACGCTTCTGCCAGTCACCAGTTCGCCGGTATTCAGTGAGGCGCTTTCGCAGCCCTTGATACCTGCTACTTCTGATTCGCAGGCCTCTACTGAGACCCATTCGGAGTCCGGTATGCCACGCAATGCTTCAACTATGGAACCCGCGGATGTCTCTACCTTGGATGGGTCCAGAACCGCTGTGCAGGCACCGGCTTTTGAGGGTGTATTCAGGCCTACGGACTTGTATATTAAACAGATGCCTCCTTCATTTAGGCCTAAATCAAACCATGCCAAAAAAAAAATAACACCCAGGCCGCATGCTCAGGCCTCTGTGCCTAAAAAACAAATGATAAGAATGGCAGAAGATCTTCTAACTCTAATCAGGGGAAGCCAACCTCCCTTTCTAAGAGATCGGACTGATGTTGTTTATGAATCTTCTGACCAGGATTCTGAATTTTCTGATTCTTCTGATCTGGATTTGCCCTTATCTACTTAGGATTCTGATGCAGAGGACTGTATTCCCTCTGCTTCTTCTCCAGAGGATTTTTCTTTTGGTGAAACCTTACATACTCTAAGGGAGAATTTCCACTGGGAAAGCCAGGATTTTTCTGATTCACAAAAGAGGCTTAGGGATTTCTTACTCCTGCCTCAGCATAGACCTTTAGCTATTCCTCCTATACTAGACATTGTTCATGATGCTTTTTCAGAATCTAGTTTGGCCCCTGATTCTTTGCCTCCTGCTCCCAGAAAACCTGACTGATATTGCAGAGTTCCTGATTCACACAAGTTCCTTTTTAAAAATGCTATTGCTGATCCAGAGACCATTTCACAGGGACCCAAGGGCATTAAGGCTTCTACTGCTAAAAATCCTACCCCTTCTGATAAGAGACTCCAGGGCGCTGGATAGATGGGGTAAGAAGCTTTACACTTCTGCAACCTTGGCCATTAAGGCTTTAAACTGCCAGTTTCATATGTTAAAGTATCAGCAACATGTTATTGGATTGCTTAAACAGAAAATGATGCTGATTCCTGACTGTGCGGAAAATAAAAAAATACAGGATTTAATGCATTCTGCTGAACAGGTTGGAAAACATACTTTGCAATTGGATTTGATTCATTAGAGTCTTCTTGCAGGGCTGCTGTTACTGGGTCTGTGCTCTGAAGGCAAGCTTGGCTTAAGGAGCAATCTTTGCCTGATCCATGTTGAAGCTAACTTGTTGGATGCTCCCTTAAATCAGGACCACCTGTTTGGCAGCAAGGCTGTGGAAGTTCTTAAAAAGATGGAAGATAAAGCTAAATCTATGCAAACTGTTAAAAATTTCTTACAAGTACAGCCTCCTAGATTTAGTAGGCACTGGCCCTCTTAAGAATTGGTCCTTTCCAGCCCCTTCCAGGTCTTATCTAGCCAAACTTAGACACAGCAGAAACCCCAGGTTTCAGTCCCAGGGGACACACACGACTAAGCAGTGGGGGGTTCCCGCACCCAAATCAGAGAGTAGCAAGACTCCCCCCTATGGAAAACTGTCTCAATGACTTGCTTTTAAAACTTCCAAGCACTTCCCAACTGAATGCTCTTTTAGGCGGAAAGATTGGTCTGCAGGCCAAAAACTGGGAACTCATTACCCAGGACAAGTGGGTTTTAAATAGTGTCCCAAGGATACAGATTTCAATTCCACACCTTACCAACACCAAGTGGGTGGCCAGATCTACCCCCAAATCAGTGGGCAGAGGCCCAAAATAAAATATTGTCTCTTGGGAGATTAAAAGGGACAAGGTTTCTATTTGAGACTTTTTTTCTGATACCCAGAAAAGGCAATACATGGTGTCCTATCTTGGACCTTTCTACTCTAAATACTTTTCTGGTGATTCCAAAATTCAAGATGCTGACTCTTCACCAGTTGCTTCCTATGCTAGGCAAAATGCATGGTTGGCAACACTAGACTTAAAGAAGCATACCTGCACATCCCTATCAAGGGAGTCTTGCAAACTCTACCTACGCTTCATTGCCCTTTGGCTTATCTTCTGCGCCCAGAGTATTCACAAAGTGCCTAGCACCAGTCATTCAAATATATCCTTACTTGGACGATTGTCTTAATTCAGGCAGAAAGCCAGGACATTCTTTTGAATCATCTGGCCTTTGTTCAAAGGGTACTAACCTGTCTGGGGTACACCATAAACTAAAAGAAATCACACTGGGTACCTTGTCAACAAATCATATTCCTGGGAGCAAGCTTGAATCTAACTTCCCAGATGGCTTTCCTCACACCAGAGAAACTGACTTATTTGACAACCTACTTCAAACAAGTGGCCACAAAACCCAGTTATCTGCAAGGCAAATACTGCAAGCCTTGGGGTTTATGGCTTCCTGCATTCTTCCAATTCCATATGCAAGGCTGCATATGAGGAAACTGTAGTGGTATCTCAAAAGCCTATGGTGTCAACATTCACAGGATCTAGAAGCTATGATTCCTATCATACCTTGCCTACGCCCTGCGTTCCTTTGGTGGGCAGAGGCCTGCCACCAAAGCAAGGGACTACCATTCACACTACCCCCTGCCACCCAAACCTTAACAGACTCATCAGACTATGCATTGGGGGCTCACCTGGCAGGGAAGTGTATTCAGGGCAAATGGGAACCCAAGTCAAATGCACCTACACATAAATCAAAAGGAAATGTTACCTGTACAGAATGCTCTGACTGCTTTCAAGGACCACATTCTTCCAGGACAACTAATAGTAAAGACTGACAATGCCACGGTCATGTGGTACATAAGCAGGGGGTACACACACTTACCCCCTCTGCAGACTAGCCAATGGCGTTGTGGAACACAGCATTGAGCTTCCAAGTGAATCTACAAGCTCAATTCCTGCCAGGAAAACTAAATATGCTGGTAGATGGATTAAGCAGAAACTCATGGACCCACACGAGTGGAAACTGGAACCAAGGATTTTCAACATGTTGACAGGCAAATAGGGGAGCCCAGATGTAGACCTGTTTGCCTCCCCCCAGAACCGTCAGTAGACAAATTTTGCACAAGGATTCCCCACAAACTAGCTTGGAGAGTGGATGCTCTGTCCTTCAACTGGAAAAACATATCAGTGTATGCCTTTCCTCCTCTGCCTCTGCTCTCCAAGGTACTACTAAAGATCAAACGGGACGAGCCAAGGACGATTTTAATTGCACCCGACTGGTCACAACAACACTGGTACCCCCTCCTGCTCAGTGTCACGCTTGGCCCTATGGCACCTGCCTCAGACTTCCTTCCCTGTTGTCTCAGCAGAAGAACCAGATTCTGCACCCTCAGCTGCAAACCCTGAACCTAGCAGATTGGCTAATTACCTAATCTCTCCTTTACTACCTCTCTCAGTAAATCACTGATGAATATCATTTTGGAGGCTAGGGGGCCTAGTACTAGAAAATCGTATGCTGCAAAACGGAAAAGATTTTGTACTTGGAACCAATCTCAAGGGATGAGCGCAGCAGTACCCAGTTTACCTCAGATTCTACAATATTTGACTGAGATGCTTCATAAGGGCTTGTCCTTTTCCTCCAAAATTCAGCTCATCATAGCACAGAGCCTCCCTTCTCATCCACTGCTCAAGCAGTTCCTCAGAGGAGCCAGAAATTTAAGGCCACCCAGGAGAGCTCCAACTCCAGCATGGGACCTCAACTTTGTCTTTGAGAAGCTCACTGTTCCTCCTTTCAAGCCAGCTGCTACTGCAGATTTAAAGTTCCTTTCCTGGAAAACAGCTTTCCTTTTAGCGATCACTTCTGCGTGAAGGGTATCGGAGTTGCAGGCCCTTGTGGCAGTGGAGCCTTTCATAATCTTTCATGCGGACAGGGTGTTCCTCAGAACCAATCCCTCCTTCATGCCCAAGGTGGTATCCAGTGTGGCGCTTAATCAGTCCATTCATTTGCCTACCTTCTTTCCTAATCCACAGAACAAGGGGGAATGGATACTGCACTCCTTAGATGTGCACAGACAACTTGGATTCTACTTGGACAGGACTAAACCTCAAAGGAAATCTGAACTGCTGGTGGTATTTGCTGTGGGGACAGAGGGGAAAGCTATTTCAAAGCAAACCATTTCAAAATGGATAGGCCACTGCATTCATTTCTGCTATAAGCACCATGGAAAACTTATCCCACAGGGCATCGGACCCCATTCAACCAGGGCTGCATCTAACTTTACAGTCTTTCTCAGGGCCGTCCCTACAAGTGACATCCTAGAAGCTGCTACCTGGAGTTCTGTGCATACTTTCACCAAGCATTATCATTTGTCAGTTTTCTGTAAATCCAGCGCTGGTTATGCCACTGCAGTCTTGCAGGGCCTTAAAGCTGGTCCCAATACTATTTAAATTCCTCCTCCCAACCTTAGCTTTGGGAATCTACCCAAATGTAATGACTGCAACAGTGAAACATGAAGAACATAGTACAGTTTTGTACACTTACCATAAATGTAGATGTTAGTGTATTCACTGTTGCAGTCCTGGTTACCCTCCTTCCAGCCCCCTTCTTTTGGCTGTACCTCTACTCTCACTTATTATGCTCAAAAAGCTTTTTGGTATATTTGATTTTTTGTTGGAGGTATATCCTTGTAGATTTAATTGCTTCCCATTAGGGGGGCACCTGACATCTGGGGCAAGAAAAACTGATTTAATGGCGTCTGCTGTATGCTTTATACCCCTGACGTCCTGGAAGAAGGGACAGCAACCGACGCAGGACTCAAGACTTTGTTAATCAAGCTGACTGAGGGCTACTGCAAGCAGATAACACAAATGCAATGACTGCAACAGTGACTACACTCTAACATTTACATTTATGGTAAGTGTACACAACTGTACTTTCTTGCGCTTCCGGCTAGCAGCCATACACTACCAGTTTCGAGCTCTGTCCTTTGGTCTCACTACAGCCCCCTGAGTGTTCACCAAATGCATGGCAGTAGTGCCAGCTCACCTGAGATGCTGAGGATTTCGGGTGTTTGTGTCTCAATGACCGACTCGTAACCACCCTGACCAGGCATCTACTGCTACAAGCTAGGGATTATACATTTCAGCTTTGCGCTTCCCAAGACATTACCATAAGTTACGACAAATATGCTCTAGAGCAGTCTCAAAACTTAAATTTTACAGGAGCAGACATAGATGCAACCATGCTGATAGCAAGATTCCCTCATGACTGAGTGCATGATCTTCATTTACATGTGAGATTTAAACTACTTAAACCACAATGCTAAAAGTGAGAGAGAGACTTTTTTAGTTTAAGACCTTTAGTGCATGCTTTTGTCAGCACAGACTTCAGAAAAACTTCAACAATAACCAACACCTTAAATAGGTAACTCAGTTAAGTAAAACGATCAAAATAACACTTTAAAAAACAAAATAGAATAAACCACAAAATCTATTTACACCATATAAAAATTGCCTTACTCCTTTAATACATAAGGTTTCCTGTATTTCAAAAAGCCTTTTATATTTAATAATATCATTTAAACTGGGGTATTTATCTGTAATTTTAATTGCCCTATTGTTTCCCCTCTGTTCTAACCGATTCATATGACATGAAATTTAGAGAAGAGAGAGTTTATAATGAAAATGTTTTTAGACTGGTTACAAACAGGATGTTCTGGATAGAATTAAGAATGAAATTAAAATTAAAAGATGTATTGAATTCTCACCGATTCTTAAGGAGCCTTCTCTTAATAATAAGGGTGAATAATGGTTCAGATAAAAAGGGAAAAGTGGTTTGTAGTTTAGATGCGACTGTAAATAGTTAAGCAATATGTTCTATAATTAAGAACAGTTGAACCATACTTGAGGGCAATAAAGAACTATTTAAAGTAATAGGTACAGCATCTAGTTTTGTTTATAAAAGCAGTGTTAATATAACATTGTTACAGAAGAATAATACGAAAATTGAAATTTCAAGTTTGTTACGAATTAAACCAAAGGTATGTATAAATGTGGTGAGTGTAAAGCATGTTACTTTATATTAGAGGGACCATTTATTCATCTGGATAATTTATCCTGTACGTTAGCAGTGTTAGGTAGGTTTTGTTGTAAAACCATGGGGGGTGGTTTTATATCCGTACATGTTCAGGGTGCAATGCTTTTTTTGTAGAGATGACAACTAGGAAGATGCAAGATCGAATGAGAGCATCTGTACAGTATTAAAAACAAAGGACACGAGAAATGCCCGTATATAAATATACTATTTATTGTGCCCATTATAAAAAGGTTTTATTTTTCTATTTTAGAACAGGTGTTGGGTGACTACAGGGGAAGTGACTAAGAATCTGTTAGAACAGAGGGAAACAGTATGGCAAAGTTAGAGGCTGATAAATATCCCATGATGTTAGCAGTATAAAATGTTTTTTTGAAATGCAAGAAACCTTGTGTAGTAGAGTAAGACAATTTTTTTATGGGGTAAATAGGTTTTCTGGTATATTCTGTTTTGTTTTTAAGTGTTTAATGATTTGATTGTTTTTACTTAGTTGAGTTACCTATTTAAGGTGTGTTATATTATTGTTTAAGTTTTTCCTGATGGTCTGTACTGATAAGTGTGCAGTAAAGGTCTTAAGTTTTTTTCTCTTTCACTTTTAGCATTGTGGTTTTAGTAGTTTTATTTATTTTTTTTTTATTAGCCACAGTCTTAGTTGTTTTACATGTGAGACTGTTAATCAGGAAAACTCAAGCCAGTGCAGAACAAGTGCTACAAGTTCTGGGGAAGATTGCAGCATCTATTTTACTTGTTCCTCTACCTTGCCTACATATGAAGATACTTTGATGGTCACTTTCCGCACAGTGGTTGATCCTAGAGTTACCAATGTCACACAAGATTCTCATTACCAATTCATGCAAAAAGGATCTTGAGTGGTGGATTCACTCTTCAGAATCTGAAGGCTGTCCCTTTATCCTCCCTCAGCCCCAAGCCATGGTGACCACGGACGTTTCCAAGATAGGGTGGGCGAGCATTATGTGTGGGAGACGGTCCAAGGCACCTGGCAGAAACATGAGGCTCACTTGCGCATAAGCATCCTAGAGATGAGAGATTGCAAACATTTCAGAACACACTCCCTCTAGGAATTATGGCAATTCGGTCAGACAATATGTCCGTAGTCTGGTTTATAAACAAATAAGGAGGGACTAGATATCCCCCCCCCCCGCCCTTTGTCGAGAAGCTCTAAGGTAGTGGTGCACAACATCAGGCCCGGGGCCAAATCTGGCCCTTGATGCAACACCATCCGGCCCCAAGGGAGTAACTAAAACTTTTTAAAAAAGTGAAAAAATGCAATGCCTTACTCCAGCCACGCAAACTTTCCCGCACCTGTTTGCTTACCTAATTGAATGCAGTTGAGCACACATCTAATTTTAGCTGCGGAAGTAACTATTCTTTGTTTATAACTTGTCTGTAAACAGTAACTTTCTGCAAAAGTTTGTAATAAGTCATGGCTGCAAGGCAGAATAAAGTTAAATGCAAAGTTGATGTAGAAAATGGGCAATTTCATGACTGCTGTCTTAAGTAAAAATGCCAGTCACCTGTACCTATTAACTCATAATGACTTATGTTTTGAAGTGGCCCGCAGATGCATTAAGAATTCGTGTAGTGGCCCTCCCCACAAAAAGGTTATGCATCACTGCTGTAAGGGTTTTGCAATGGGCAACATCCTCCAACCTTTTTCTGATTGCAGTGCACATCCCGGGGAAATCCAGTGTGCTTGCAGACAAATTGAGCAGGGACATACTATAGCTGCACGAGTTGGCCCTCAGTCAGAATATAGCGGAAGAGATTTTCTGAAAATGGGGCAGCCTTGCTGCAATGTTTTTGCTTCACCCACTACTGCCAGATGCTGCAGCTACTTTGCCCTAATCCCTCCTATGGGGGGGGGGGGGGACTCTCCAAGGGATGCACTTGTTCATTATTGGCCTCCGGGACTCCTTTATGCTTTCCCACCTATTCCTCTAATTCCCAAGTTATTGTAAAAAGCAAGTTTGTTGGAGACCACAGTAATCCTGATTGCACCCTAGTGGCCTCGTCACGTCTAGTTTCCCTTCCTACAGCCTCATCTTCTAAACGAACCATGGATTCTGGGACCCGGCTCCAGATCTAACTCATCCATCAGGAATAGGACATCCCAGTCTCCAAAACCTCAAGCTGATAGCTTGGCTGCTGCATTTCCCTGGATTACCAAGTTTCCTTTTTTTCTCTGGTAAAACGCATCTTGTTGTCCTCCCATAAAATCCTGCATGAAGGTTATACAAGAGTAAATGGAATAGGTTCATAATATGGGCGAATAATGACCAGATAGACCCCTTTTCTGCTCCCATACATTCTATCATGGAATTTCTAGCAACACTTTTTCGTGAAGGTGTGGCTGCTTCTACTATTACTCCACCTAGCAGCAGTCTCAAATTTTTATTGGGAGAAGACTGCTGTACAATCATGTCGCACAGGCACTCTAAAGCCTTTTTGAAAAGAGCAATGATGATTAGACCCCCATACGAAATCTCCTCCCTGGGATCTGAATTTTGTTTTAACAAACATCACTTGTTCCCCCTTTGAACCTTAAGCCATATGTGATCTAAAGTTTGTATGTTGGAAAACGCTCTCTTCTGGCTGAGGTAATAGCCACTAAAAAGTCTCAAAATTGCAAGCCTTGTCCACCAAGCCCCCGTACCTGTTATTTTCATAAGGACAGAGTGTCTTTACTCACTAACTCTCCATTTCTTCCAAAGGGTATGTCAGAAAGCAACCTAAATCGATCCTTTTAGTTGCAAGTGTTCTGCCACAGTTACTAGAACAAAGGTGAATGAAAACTCCTTGCATTTTCTAGGTGTGCATATAGACTATTACGTTTTTACTTGCACAGAACTTAAGGTTTTAGGAAATTGGATCAACTTTCCATATTCTACTCTGACTAGAAAAGGTCAACCAGTCTCAAAGTTTACCTTACTTTATCTAGATGGCTCAATTTTTTTGTATGTCCTGCATATACTCTTCTAAAAACAGGTGTCTTCCTTTACATGTTAAAATGCACGCCACCAGGTTGGTAGCTACATGTGCAGCTTTTCAAGCAAAGCTACCCTCTAACTGCGCTGCAGCCATGTGGACAAAACCACATTCTTTTTATTACTCAT
Organism: Protopterus annectens; assembly: GCF_019279795.1. Classification (NCBI taxonomy): domain Eukaryota; kingdom Metazoa; phylum Chordata; order Ceratodontiformes; family Protopteridae; genus Protopterus; species Protopterus annectens. The sequence continues at coordinate 1,236,578,256 of NC_056746.1, forward strand.
TACAAATTGGATTTGGCCTCCAAGAGTGGAGTTTCTTTTGGTTGCTATGGTTCTGAGCTGTATTCTCTCATGAGCTACCCAGGAATTGGGATGCTTGAGACAGTCCCATCAAAGAGAATAAAGGCAAGGTTGACAAGAACACAAGTTATTTACTTGACCTAACTTTCCATGTATGTTGTCCATCTCTGCCTTTATTCTCTCAACCCACCCTCCATGCTCACTTCCAGATCTCCTGGGAGACCAAGTAGGCATAGATGTATAGATCTCCATAGCCTCAGAAATTCTCACCTTGACCTTTAATGTGCATAACTACTGTGTACGTTTTTTTCCCCGTACAGTAGACTTTTGTTGCTCTCCTTATAATTTCTGGGTGGGCAAACAAGATCTGAAGAAGTTGGGGAACGGCATTATGGATAGGGAAGAATGCCCATGGGCTTTGCTGAAATCCTTGAGCGTTTGTAAAGGCAGACACAGAACCGATGCATCTGATCCAAACCATCGGTGAGAATAAAGGCCGAGATGGACAGCACACCTGGAACTTTATGGTAAGTACCTAACTTCTTTTTTTGCTGGTTTTTGTAACCTCCAAAACTCCTTTTTAATTTTTAGATGCATCAGATGGTCTAGATGACCTGGATTTCTTCAATCAGAAAAAGAAGAAGAAGAAACAAAAAAAAACATTTGCTACTGGTGAGATAGAAGAGGGTGTAAAGGTCAGTATAACAGTTAAAATTTTATTTGACATTTAATATTGTGACACAATTCTTTATCAGAATTTAAACTGTTTAATGTAGTCGATAAACCACTCATGAATTATACATTTCATTCTGCTTCCAGTGTGGGATCTTTTTCTTTCTTAATCTTTGTATTGCATGTAGTTTAATACTTTGTGGCCTGATAATCATGACTGGCATCATTCCTGCAGGAATTTATAATCTGAAATAAATGATAGTGGAATGTAGACCGTCCTAAAGTAAATTTGATTAATCTGATGTACTGATGAGCATATGGCTAATAGAGGAAGCAGATAAACAACTTCTCTACCGAAGTAAATGGACACTTCACTAGTTTTCAGACGTTGGTCATTTCTTCAGGCCAGGTTCTTAAAACAGTATGAAGAATGTCCTTTTACTGACATTTTTATGGTATTTTGATGATTTGAAATTCTACATTGTTTTATGTAGATTTTACTTATGACGTTGCCATCAAAATTTGCAAGAGCTTTTGTGGATTTCAGATACCCTGTCCCCCAACAAAAAAATTGAATTGTATTTTGTTTAAGGGACATCCAAGATACTAATGCCTAAACAGTGTCTCATGTTTTAATTCAGGGAAATTTGGAATTTTGTAGGTTTTCCTTCATATAAAACGTTTCGGTCTAAACATCTGCAGACATCTTCTTTTCCAGCTTAACTTTCAGAGCTTTCTGATATCCCTTGAAGAAAGCTGTACTCTCCTGCCCAGGATGCTAGCATGGCATCTTGGTAAAAGGGGGAGCATCCTGTGCCATCTTTAGCTCTGCTTTGCCACACAGTGATCATTGGACTGCCTGCCCATAATCCTTTTTGGCGTCTTCCAGATAAGTACTCTTTTTGGTGACTTCTATTTTTGGATGCATTATTCAGTCACATTGTGCATGCTCTTCCTTGTTGTGGGATAGATCGTATGAATTCTGTAAATTCTTTAGAGGAAAGAAATAATTAACACACACACAGGTGGAAGGTAAATTTCATCTGAAGAGGTTTCCTCTTTGGTACATAATTTACTGGGAAGGTCACTGAAATCTTTCTCCATGTGCTTTGTGACATTTGGCATGCTTTTTTCCAGGTCTGTAATCTTCAGACCTTCCTAGAGTAGAGGAAGCATTTTGCATTGGAACGAGGAATATCTGTCATTTCACATTATTAAATAAAGCTACTGCGGAGGAAGTCACACTCGTAACTTGTATATAAAGGAAAACAGGCTTGGAAAACTGGATAAACTCAAGAAATTTCCAGTAAAGTGATCACTCGTTATCAAACAAGGCCTTGGCTATCCTGCCAGTCCCACAGATGCACGAGTGTTTTAGTAGGGAATTTCTGTCAGTCTGAGATGATGATCGTGTTTCACTGTTGCAGTCATTACATTTGGTTATCTGCTTGCAGAAGCCCTCAGTCGGCCTGATTTACAAAGTCTTGGGTCCTAAGTCGGTTGCTGTCTCTTCTGTGACGTCAGGGGTATAAAACATGCAGCCGACGTCATTACTCCAGTCTTTCTTGCCGTGTGGTGCCCGAAGCAGAAGCAGTTTGCAAGTGCCAGTCAGCCGACTCCTGAAATTTTTGTTTTCGAGTTTCAGAACCAAAGTCTTCAACTAAAAGCCAAGTACCCCGTTGGGGAAACTTTTTTTCTTGCTCTAAACCCATGTCAGTAAAAGTAAATAATTGCATTTTTTGTGGAAAGCAAAGATTTTCATTCGTACTGTATTCCTTGCCTAGGCCCTGACCACGACGTACCTTGCTGTCGGTTTTGTGCCTTAGTTCGTGGTTTAAACATCAGTCATCTGTATATTTGCGCTTCTAAATTTTTTGGTGCTCTGTTCAATTATCCTGATCTGTCTTCAGTAAGCCATCCGACTACCGACATTCCGAAACAATCTCACGCTAAAGACAGAGACAGGCTGCCCAGTTTGCCAGTACTCAGTGAGGTGCTTTTGCAGCCCCTAATGCCTGCTACTTTAGATTTGCAGGCCTCTACTGAGATCCATTCAGAGTCCGGTATGCTGTGAGATACTTCAGCTGTGGACCCTGCGGATGTCTCTACCTTGGATGGGTCTGGAGACGCTGTGCAGGCACCGGCTTCTGAGGGTGTATTCAGGCCTACTGACTCGCTTATTAAACGGACGCCATCTTCAAGGCCTAAAACTCAAACCATGCTGAGAAAACTGATGCCCAAACCGCATTAAAAAAAAAAAAAAAAAAAGAATGACTGAAGACTTTATTACTTTAATCAGGAGAAGCCAACCTTCCCCCTCTACGAGACCTAGGACTGAGTTTCCTTATGATACTTCTGACCAGGATTCTGAAATTTGTTTCCTCTGATGACCAGGATTTACCCTCGTCTACCTATGAGCATTCTGATGCAGAGGATTCTATTTCCTCTGCCCCCCCAGAGGATTTCTCTTTTGGTGAAACCTTGCATACTCTCGGAGTTTTTTTTTTTTTTTGTTGTGAAAGTCAGTATTTCTCGGATTCTAAAAACAGGCTTGGGGATTTCTTACTCCTGCCCCAGCACAGGCTTTTAGCTATGCCTCCTGCACTGGACATTGTAGATGATGCATTTTCAGAATCTAGCATGCTCCCTGACTCTCTACCTCTTGCTTCCAGTAAACCTGATAGATATTACAGGGTTCCTGACTCTCAAGTTCCTTTTCAAAAATCTTACTGCAGATCCTAAAACCGTTTCGCAGGGACCCAAGGGCATTAAAGCTCTGCCAAAAATCCTACCCCCCTCTGATACAGATTCCAGGGCACTGGATTGATAGGGTAAGAAGGTGTACACTTCTGCAACTTTGGCCATTAGGGCCTTGAATTGCCAGTTTCATATGTTAAAGTATCCGCTGCAAATTATTGGATTGCTTAAACAGAAAATTGTTGATTCCTGCTTCTGCTGAAAATAAGGATTTACAGGATTTTATGCATTCTGCTGAAGTTGGTAAACATACATTGCAATGTGGTTTTTATTCACTAGATGCATCTTGCAGGGCTGAGGTAACTGGGTCTGTACTTAGAAGGCATGCTTGGCTTAAGGAGCAATCCTTGCCAGATCATGTTAAAGCAAAATTACTGGATGCTCTCTTAAATCTGGACCGCCTGTTTGGCAACAAGGCCGAAGAATTTCTTAAAATGATGGAGGAAAAAGCTAAATCTATGCAAACTGTTAAAGAATTTTTACAAGTACAACCTCCAAGATTTAGTAAGCATTGGGCCTTCTAAGAATTTGTCCTTTCCTGCCTTGCCCAGACCACCTCAGTCCAAACCCAGATCCAGCTGAGCACCCAGGCTTCAGTCCCAGGGGATGCACAGGACTAAGCAGTGGGTGGGCCTCCACTTCCAAATTTGGGAGTAATAAAACTCCCCCCATGGTAATCTGCCTCAATGACTTTTTTAAAACTTCCAAGCACTTCTCAACTGACTGCCCCTTTGGGGGGAAAGATTGCATTTCATGCAAAGAACTGGGGACTCATTACCCAGGACAAATGGGTTTTAAATATAGTGTCCCAAGGATACAGATTTCACTTCCATATGTTACCAACTCCAAGCGGTTGGCTGGATCTATCTCCAAATCAGTGGGCAGAGGCCCAAAAGCAAGTACTCTCTCTCTTAAGCATAGGGGCTATTCAATTGGTACCAGAAGAGGAAAAGGGACAAGGTTTCTACTAGAGATAAGACACTTCATGGCATCCTATCCTGGACCTGCCTACTCTAAACACCTTTTTGGTGATTCCAAAATTCTAGATGCTGACTCTTCACCAGTTGCTTCCTATGCTAAGCAAAGATGCCTGGTTGCCAACACTACATTTAAAGGAAGCATACCTGCACATCCCATTCAGTGCGCAAGGACTCCCCACAGACAAGCTTGGAAAGTGGATGCTCTGTCCTTCAGCTGGAAAAACCTATCAGTTTATGCCTTTACTTCCCTGCCTCTGCTCTTCAAAGTGCTACTAAAGATCAAGCAAAACAAACCAAGGATGACTTTGATTGCACCAGCCTGGCCACACCAACACTGGTACCCCCTCTTGCGCAGTGTCACTGTTGGGCACATGGCACCTGCCTCGGACTCCTACCCTGCTGTGTCTGCAGGAGAACCAGATTCTGCACCTTCAGCTTCAAACACTGAACCTAGCAGCCTGGCTAATTACTTAAGTTCTCTTTTACCATTCCTCCGTAAACCAGTGATGGATTTCATTTTAGAGGCAGGGAGACCTAGTACTAGAAAATCTTATGCTGAGAAATGGAAAAGATTCTGTGCCTGGAGCCAGTCTCAAGGGATGAGCACAGCAGTGCACTATTTACCTCCGATTTTACAATAGTTAACTGAGATGCTTCACAAGGGCCTGCCTTTTTCCTTGATAAAAAATTCACGCCTCGGCCATTTCAGCATTTAAGACCACCCAGGAGAGCTCCAACTCCAGCCTGGGGGACCTTAACTTTGTATTGGAGAAACTCACCCTTCCTCCTCTCGAGCCAGCTGCTACTGCAGATTTAAAATTCCTTTCTTGGAAAACCGCTTCCCCTTTAGCCATCACTTCAGCAAGGATATCTGAATTACAGGCCCTTATGGCAGTGGAGCCTTTCATCATCTTTCATGCGGACAGGGTGTCCCTCAGGACGAATCCCTCTTTCATGCCAAAGGTGGTATCCAGTGTGGCCTTTAATCAGTCCTTTCATTCGCCTGCCTACCTTTCCTAATCCACAGAACAAAGGGGAATGGATACTGCACTCCTTAATGTGCACAGACAACTTAGATTCTACTTGGACAGTTCTAAAGCTCAAAGGAAATCTGAACGGCTGGTGGCATTTGCTGCAGGGACAGAGGGGATGGCTATTTCAAAGCGAACCATCTCCAAATGGATAGGCCATTGCATTCATTTCTGCTATAAGCACCATGGAAAACCTATCCCACAGGGGATCAGACTCCACTCGACCAAGGCTGCATTTACCTCTACAGCCTTTCACAGAGGTGTACCTACCACAGACATCCTAGAAGCTGCTACCTGGAGTTCTGTACATACTTTTTCCAAGCATTACCATTTGCCAATTTTCTCTAAATCCAGAGCTGGCTTTGCCACTGCAGTTTTGCAGGGCCGTATAGCTGGTCCTAATGCTATCTAAATTCCTCCTCCCATCCTTAGCTTTGGGAATCGACCGAAATGTAATGACTGCAACAGTGAAACACTAACATAGTACAGTTGTGTACACTTACCATAAATGTAAATGTTCGAGTGTATTCACTGTTGCAGTCCTGGTTACCCTCCCTCCAGCCCCCTGACTTCTTTTGGCTCTACCTCTTATCTCCTTTTCAATGCTTAAAAGCTTTTTGGTGCATTTGCTTTTTTGTTTGAGGTATAACCTTGTATATTTATAGATTTAATTACTTCCCATTAGGGGGACACCTGACATCTGGGGCAAGAAAAACTGATGTAATGATGTCTGCTGCATGTTTTATACCCCTGACGACCTGACGTCACGGAAGAGACTGCAACCGACGTAGTACCCAAGACTTTGTTAATCAGGCCAACTTGAGGGCTACTGCAAGCAGATAACAAAGTGTATTCACTGTTGCAGTCATTACATATGAACATCTACATTTATGGTAAGTGTACACAACTGTACTTTTTTCTGCTTTCAACAGCTGCAATCCCCGCTTGTCTCAGCCTTTGTGATGCAGAGTGTAGAGTAATGTCTCTTACTTCTAGGAACACTAGTTGGAAGTTTAGTAATTACTTGCACATATAATTATCCTAATTTCATCAACTCAGGGGTAGATGCCAGCTGTGCAGGTGCCCACTCCAGTTCCTATCACTTTTTGACTGTAAGGCATTCACTTGACTACATGATGACATTGGATTAAAACTCAGGAATTCCAGTCCTCGGCATTAAAGGTGTCTCCTCAGCATTAAAGGTGTCTCCAGCTGAATGAAAGACTGAGTCCGCAGTATGGATGAGTATTTGGACTGTTCATCGCAGATTAGTCAGAGTGACACAGGTGGTAGAGACGGTCATGTTCCCCAACATACGTTTCTGTGGCAGGAGGGATTGTAAACCATATGAGTGGGAAGTTTAAGTGGAGATGTGGGAAATCTCGGAGATGTGTGAACTAGATCTGTTGGATACAGAAGAGCCATGATGAATAGCTGTCTTTCCCCCTCTGTTCATAGCATTCAGGAGCGGTTTTAGGTTCATAGGTAGGTACTAGGCTATCGGCCCAAGGGCCTACGTAAGCCTAGCCAACAAGGTTTCCTGGCTTACGCCACCCAAGAAAGTTATTTTCCTGTGCCACTGTCGAGCAGACACACAGAAGTGATCCCTGGGGTGTTTTTCCCATTTCCCATCCACTCATCAAGATTTTTCTTGAAGAGTGCTAATGAAGAACTTTGCTTAACATAGATGGGTAGCCTGTTCCAGAGTATGGGAAGTCTCTGGGATAGGAATCTATCCCTCCAGCATGTCCCCGTTTATTGTGGTGACAAGGTTTAGGTCCCTAGAGCATGTAGCTCGGAGGGATTGAGATTTCTTTAGGTGTAGCATGTCCAACAGCTCTGGGTTTGATACAGCTTTATATGTTAGGCAGAGGTCACCTCGGTAGGCGATATGCTACGGAGTATAGCTGCTATGTTTTGTAATTTGGCTCAGTCTCACTGCTGTCCCAAATAGAGGGAAAGCTAGATATACTGACTTCTGGAGGGGGGAAAAGTTGTCAAATGCTTATTTACAAGTAGCAGGATGAAAGACTTCAGGCAATTGGCGGATGTGGCAAATTAAATCTCTTACGAGGCTGTAAGGGACAGTTTTTATAAACTAATACAGGTTTTTTGCTGTGTTGGGCCTTCCTTTAAGGGTGCTGTAGCACATTGATGGGCTCCCCAGCCACTCAGAGATGAAACTAAAAGTACGGCATCAAAGTATAGTTTTAAGCATTTAATCTGGTCCTGCCTGTACAGTAGAGCAGCTGGGCTGGCTGCCTTTCGGTGCAGCCTTTTTGGCCATGACTCCTCACAAGCTCAGGCTCTTCCTCTGTCCTATAAATCCTCCTGCAAGGAGAAACTTCATGTCTTGTTGTCATTCTTGCAGCTTCGATGTCTCTGATATGAGCTTGAGTCGGTCTGTGTTTAAAGATTGACTTTTGAAATAGTTGAATTTCATATGGTCAAACTTGTGATTTGAATAAAGGTTGAACATATCCCCATTCACTCAAACAGGGATAGGGAAATATTCCCTTACAATGTCTGTGTGTGTGTGTATATCTGTATGTATCTATATCCGTGTGTGTGTGTATATAAGATGTATCGATATCTGTCTATGTCCATCTATAGCTATGTAGATCTATATATATCTATAATCTGTAAAGATCGGTACAGATGTGCATACAAGTCTAAGGACTGAGAAGGAACCCAAGCCAGGATTAAAAAAGAAATGTAAGCAGTTATGGCCGTAAAGTCTCTACACAGGACCCTCCTAACGTATGGCTTGTTTGGGTAACAACCATTGAAGTAAAGACTAACCTTTGTAAACATTTCAGTTCATGCATGGTCTTGGATAGGAGAAACAAGCTTGTGCTAAAAGGATTAACATGCTCCAAGTCCACTTCTGTTGAGAGGGTGATTTCAGAAGATAGAAAGTCCTCAAAGGTAAAACTAACTGAACCTGAAGTCTCCATAATAGAAAGGATGACTCCAGCCAAAATTCTCTGGCTTTCTTCTCTATCCCAAGCAGGAAGAACTTTAGTTACAATTCCTGTCTGATGTCCTTCTCCGCAGTATAGTTGTTAGGCCTGACCGACTTGTTGCTGAAGAGATCTGGGAGCTTGTCTTTGGAGAATTTGTCAAGGTTTCTATCCTCAAATCCTACAGGTCCTGCAGGAGCCCATCCAAATTGGACTGGGAACACATCGTCAGCCTTCATGGAAGAATACGCTTCAGTATGGTGTTCTTCAGCAACTACTGTGTACTGACTCTGGCACTGAATGGTAGACTAGTTCCTCGATGCAGGCAGTGGCCTCAGCATTTTTATGGATAGTCTTCAGAAACTACTTCTGTTCCGGATTGCTTGGTGCTGGTTTTTGGCTCTGGCATTGCTGAAGTGGTCAGCACTGACGCACATGGTGTCAAGTACTTTGGACTTGGTTGTTTGACTTGATGCAGAGACCACCACTACAAAGTTATTTACATGAGCATATACAGTCCTGCCCCAGTACCCCATTGAAACTGGGCACTTTGTCCATAGGTAATTTAAAGATGTGCAGTCAAGAGGACTTCATAAGTCTGTGTTGCAGAGTTCCATGGTGCATTCTTTACAGGAGAGTTCTGCTGATTCTCCACTCAGGAAGAGGCTGCGTAAGGGGAAGCACCTTGACTCCCCGTCCTCCTCACGCTCCAATACAGATTAAGGGGAGCTTTCACCCAAATTCCTACCAGAGGATCAACCTTCAGCGTGATTCTGGAGGTGATTCAATAGAAGGGATCCTGCCCATTGCCTTCACCTCCCCAGAGCAGGGTATCTTGTAGGAGGCTTATAAGTCCTGTACCCTGCAGCCTGTCATGTCATGTCACCCCAGACAAGTTGATGGTATGATGTGCAACAAATTGTGGAAAGAGCCTGATACAGCCGATTCCATACCACGTAAACCTGATAGGGCAGCACTAGAGTAAAAGACCTCTAGTTGAGTCTGTATTGGTGTCCACTGCCACCAAGTGGGGCATCCTAGAGGATGCCCAAGCTGTCCCTCCTCCAAATAGGAAGTCTAGGATGACTTGATAGATTTGGGAAGCACATTTTATGCATTAAGTACTTTC
>NC_056746.1:1236596479-1236615791 GCF_019279795.1 Protopterus annectens
GCTACTTCAGAGCATTTCAAGTTAATTATATTGTACAGTGTTTGGTTATAAAGCTACTTCACTCTTGTAGTACTATCATTACCCCGAGGAAGGCTGAGAGCTTTCAGTTACTTGTTTGTTCTTATTTTGCAGTTGACTTTTTCCATCTTCCCCTTTGGCATTGGATAGCCTCAGGCAAATGGATTAACAGTTCATAATGGTTAGAGATAGTGGGAAAGCTTGCCTTCCTTTTTGGGAATCCCTCCACATATTTTACATTTGTTTGTTTTGCTTTGGTAGTATGACCACCACCCTGAGGAAGGTTAGGGGCTTTCAGTTACTTGTTTTTGTTTTCCAGCTGATTTTTTTTAAACTATTAGTTGGTTGAAGCAGTTTTGAAGATGTGGCCCTACAGTTTATTTCTTTATTGTAAATAGTGGGTACCATTTTTAGCTAAGCAACAATGCAGTAGTCCATTTGTATTAAATACTAGCCCCAAGAGCTTAAGGATGATTAAAATGAGTTTGCTTAAATAATATAGAAAATAGCGCAAATTTAGAATTAAGTACTTGAGTATTTTTTGTAACTCTGAATTTGAAAGATGCTTATTGCAATTCCTTTTGCCATAGACTTTAGAAAGATTTGAGGTTTTCTGTGTTTGGATTGCATTATCAGTTGTCTGAATTACCCTTTGGGTTATCTACTGCTCAGTGTGTTCAAATAAAGTTTGTAGCTCCTGTGATAGCCCATCGCAGAATGTGTGTCATTCACCTTTTCCCTTATTTAGATGACTGACTTATTTTTGCAGAGTCTTCAAGTGTCAGTGTCTCAACATGGGTAAGGAATCTCCATCAGTCTAGGATTCCAGATCCATTTTTAAAAATTCTCTTCCTTCTGACAGGACTGTATTTCTGGAATGTGTTGTGGATACGGTAATGCAAAAGGCATTCTTTCCTCTATAAAAAAAAAAAGTGTAACTGTAAATGGAACTATTTGAGAGTTTCTCAGGATTCTAGGGTTCGTGGCATGTATGATTCTCATACCTCTTGCCAGGTTACATATGAGTAAAATTCTGTGGTACCCAAGACTCTAGACCCAACATTCTTGCCCATTAATTTTTCAGATTCCAGTATTGGGCTTTGTGAAGCGTTACATTGGTTTAGAGACCAAGTTATCTCTGAATCCAGGTCTCCTGTTCTCTCTCTCCTATCCCAGATGTTGCAGATTTTGCAGAGAGTTATGTCCATGGGGGTAAACGTGACAGATGGCAGGCCAAAGCGCATCCGTTTGAATGTGATTATCTGCTGTTCATGCTCTAAAATCTCGTCATCTGCAGTTGCGAAGCCCTTTGCAGGTGATTACAGACAATACCACAGTGGTGTCGTACATAAATAGGGAGCATCTGTGCAGGCTGTCTGTGGTTGCCTGGGAGGTTAAATTCAGCACCGTCTAATCCTTCAAGCTGCTTGCATTCCAGAAGGACCAAGGCCCACCCTCACGAGTGAAATTGAACATGAGTCTTCCAGAGCTTGATCCATTCGTGGGGAACTCCTGAAAGGAGACAGCGAGATCTACTTGAGAAGAAACAACTGAAACAGTTCTGTTGCAGGACGACTTGCAGGTAAGCCTGGAAGACTGATGCTTTTTTCATTCTCTTGCACTGAAATGTTTTTGTTTTTTTCCTCCCTTTTCCATGGATATCTATTCATTCAGAAAGATTGTGGTGAGACTCTTCTGGCCTACTCATGTTTTTTTTTTTTTTTTTGTTTTGAAATTTTCCAAGGGCTGTTAACACAAGCTTCCACATATATTTGATCTACTCGCACAACACATGGAGTTTGATACACCTCAGTCTTGAATAGCTACAGCTGACTGCCTGGGTGATGCAATTTTGATAACTTCTAGGCACCTTTTTTTTTCCTGAGGATGTGCAGAAGATGTTAAAGGAGACTAGAAAAAAACTTGCTACCAAGAGATATTGTGTTAATAAATGAAAGGTTTGTGCAGCACTAAGATCCTGGGCCCTTTCCTGTTTTTTGTACCACTGATTTTAAGGTTGCTATCCTCTCTTCTGTGTTACATCATTGTCAAGGTTCATCCTTGCATCCATTTCAGAATGTCTTCTCATGGATTTACCCCTTTCTTAATCTTTGTTTAATCTGCTCTTGAAGTGGGTTTTGCATGTAAGACCATCGGTGGAACAGGTGGCAGTATCTTAATTATGCTCAAAAAGTTAACTGTGCCTTCCTTTGAACCAGTTAATCTGGCTGATTTTTGTCTCACGATTTTGAAAACTGTTGCTTATTGCTGTCGCTTCTGCAAGAACATCATGAGTTAGAAGCTCTCTTGATGAATGAACACTGTTTGGCTTTCCATAGAGAGAGGATCGCTTTAATTATAACCCCTCATTCAAGCTTGGATAGTTTCAGAGTTTACTTTGAATCAAGCCATGTTCTTTCCAGAACCTAAAGGATTCCTTGTCTAAATGTGTGCATAAGCAACTGTGGTATTATTGTGACAAAACTTAATCCTTTAGGAAAGCTGAACAGCTGTTTCATATGAAGGGAATGAAAGGAACAATCCATATCAAAGCAAACTATTTACAGATGGTTGTTCCTTGCTATTGCTTTTTGCTATTCCCACCATGACAAGACTCTTCAGGCAGGGTTAACTGTCATTCTGCTAGAGCCTTCACTTATTGGAGAGAGGTAGAGTCTAGAAGCATTCTAGAGGAGGCTGCTTGGTACTCTGTATGTAGCGTTAGTAAATTAATTTTCTTGACTTTGTTAGGGTAGCTGTCTAGGGGCTCCTGCACCCTCAGCCTGCCTCCTCCTAGACTATATGACCTTTGGGAGTCTACCCATATTGCCAAGTGTACTGCAGCAGTGATTTACTAATGAAAAAAGTATAGTAGCGCAAGTGCACTTGGCATAACAGTACATATTCAGTTTAAATCACTGCTGCAGACGCACCACCCTCCATCCATTCTCAATGTATTATTGTATTTTACCGTCGATAGCATCAATTTCTTTTGAATCCATCTTAACTCTCCTCGTCAGGACAAAAGCCTCCCTCTATGGTTGGCAAGAAAGTCATGAGGATTTTGGTACGTAGGCTGCTGTCTTTCTCCCATGGCACCTTGTAACACCAGCAGCCTGGGTGCATGTGTGGAAGGAGCCGAAGGCTTTGGATAATTAGCCAAATCTTTGTAGGATATAACTATATAGCTAAGGCAACTACAGTAATTCAGTCATATCTACTGTTACAGCAACAAGTGCAGTTGCGCAACTATATTTCTCATGCTGAATATTCCAGGGAATTAGTTGCTTCAGATTTCATTCCAGTAGAATTATTTTTCTGACACTTAATAGAACGGGAGAATTGTTTCAATGGGGACAGAATGAAATCCCTATGTCCAGGTAGAAAGAGTCATGATTTGTTGACTGGTGTTTCCTTAACCTAATGCTGTTCCTTTAGCGTTTGCCTTTGAAAATGTTTTAACAGCTTGTTTTTTCCTGGCAGTCAGCCCCCTGCCTGCAGAAAGTCTGACATATCACCCCTTTGATATCTATATTCATGTCTGCTGCTGAATTGCATTCCTTTTGACAAGGATATAACAGCTTTGGGAAGAGTTAATTCTTCTGCTGAATTAACTTTGTTTTTAATTGCCAGGCTCATATGCTAACCTGACTTCTGTTGAGCTGCTAACCTTGATACTTCTGAGGTTTAAACTTCTTTAAATTCTTTAATTGTATCTACTTTTCAGATGACCAAACCCTTTTAAATTGCTGTTATGGTTCAAGTTGATGCTGTTGCCTGAGTTGCTGCTACTGATTCAGTTTGTGAGATTTTCTTCACTACGTTTTCAAACATACCAGAAGATGTTAAAGCTGATATTTTGCATTCTTCCCTGCAGAAAGATGCTGATTGGAGCCCTCTTCTGCTGAGGTCCTAAAAAAAAAAAAAAAGGCAGATGAAAGGAGTTAATTGATTCAGGGGAAGTCAGATTTTTCATCCCTCGTTTTTAAGTTCAGTAAAAAGTTTCCTTCCTTTTCCAGGAAACAGAGTAATGTACTTGTCCTGCTGTTTACACTAGATTGTATTTTCTTTCTCATAAAGACTGTCATAACTTGGCTGGTTGCCTGTTAAAGGATAATGTGCGTTTTGCTAGTATTTCAAGCCTTTAAGGGATTAGTATGAATTTGTGAGTGGTGTGCCATGACATGAGCTGAAATGACAAATACAATGAGCTTAAGCAAAACCCTAGTGTATGCTTTGCTTTTCTAAAGATGAATAAGTAAAATACATTGTCTGACTTGGTTGTGGCTTTTAAGTCAAATTTGGATAATGTGTCTTAAATGTTTTGAATTGCAATTGTTAAAACATTCTCTGAATTCCTGTACTAGTTTATTAAAATATTGAATGAGATATTTGGTGGGTAATTAGTCCTGAGTTGAAACTTTCTTTTACTGAAGTAGCATTAATATAGTTGCTGTCAAAATAATGGCGATTCTTACCTTCTTGGTTGAAAGATCTATCATCCTCCTTTAAATTCAGAGCACAGTTCAAATCCTATCACTGTAAGAAATATCAGTGTAGATGCTTTACTGTGGACACCTTTTTTCCACTGCTAATATCCTCCTCTGTCACATTGTTATTCATTTTCTTTCTTCAGACTCTGCTCAACATTTTGCTTATCAGATGCATTTTGTGAAGGTTACTCTAATATATTAGACATTTTTAGAAGATTTACTACAATTCTGCATTATATCTGTGATTTACTGTTTAATTATTTTACTGGGACTCTGCTTGTAATTGGTTAGTTGGGATTATTGTACTACCCTGGTAAACAAATTGTAGGCCTTTTGGAAGGTTTTGACTTTTCCTCTAATTTTGATTTGGTTATTCTTTTGTTGGTAGATAACATCTAGTTTGTCATGCTGCTTTGCATTTTGCTGCCTGCCACACTTGACATCAGCCCACAACAGCTGACCATTGCAAACTTTGATTCTTAGCCTGTGCTAGTCTTCCAAGACTACATAGCTCTTCTTCACTTTGCTCCATGTCCTACGTGTTCTGAAATCTTTTCATCTTACAGTATCCACACACACTGACTGAATTCCAAGCATTTATTGTCCACCAAAAAGCAGTCTTTACCAAAAGGTTAAGCGCTTTCATCCAAACACTATTAGGACTTCCTCAGAACAACATAATGCAAAAATCACAACCATTAAATACCCACGCCCTCCCTACTAACAACATAATGCCAAAATCACATCCATTAAATACCCACACCCTCTGCAATTAACAATCTTAATTGCACATTAATTAATGACATCACAATAATACCATGAAATGGCACAATAAAAATGATTTACAAAATTATATGCGTTAAAATGTGAAACAACTCCTTGAAAAACTAGGGTACCCTACCCTAAGATATATTTCAATTTTAACAAAGCAGAAATACTCTCATTGTCATTTATACCCGGGAAATTAGTTGCATCCAGATGCAGTTGCCACTTTAATTCACAAATGTCAAGATGCACGTCTAAAACCCTGCCTTGCACATCCTTAACCAATTGTTGCAAAACAAAAAAACTAAAGGAATGTCCCTGATGTGCAGAAATGTGTCTAGCCAAAGCATTAGTGGCTTTCCCTCTTCTAGTATACAATAAATGCTCGTACACCCTGTCTTTAAAATGCCTACTAGTCTTTCCTACATAAAATGCTAGGCAGTGCTCACATTTAGCCATGTAGACCACATTGTGACTTGAGCAATTAGTGCCCATAAACTTGCACCCTAGTCCCTTTTATACATGACCTACTTCAGTTTCCATGATGTGTTTGCATATTGCACATCTACACACTTGAAGTTACCTATTGGTATAATGGGATGGGATCTCATCCGACTTCTCCTCTCCTTTTTAAACCCGGCCCATATATTTCCATGGCTCCACATTTTTAGGTTCATCTTCCGTGTGAACAACTTTGTCAGTCAAGGTGTCAGACAAAACCCCACGTCTACCTGGCACAAAAGTGAAGCCTTTAGATAAGTCAGCATGCAATAACGCCCAAGGACCTTTTAGAGTAATTATATATCTTATAATCACCCAGCGGAATGTTGATAATGTCAGGGTTGCTCTGGTTGCCTTTGTATTCCATATCTAATAAGACATCAAACAAACCATCAAATTCAACTTGTACATTTTCATTATAAACATCATTGTTGTCCACTTGTCTATTACTAAGTGAAACAATGTCCTCTGTTAGCACACAAAACGTCCCTGTTCAGTTCATATTTACTAATATTGTGTCCGTTTTACACCCCTACCATCAATGTGCTCATTAATTTGTCCATAGTCCAATCTTTTTGCAGACTCTGCCTCAAAGTATAGACTTACTTCACCCAGGGAGCCCATTAATGTCTCCTTGGCTGATAATTCTGCTAATGATATTTGTAGTCCTGCCTCGCTCCCTGCTCCACAAATCTCCTGCCATCGTTCTCCGTTGAATATATGCCTTGCCCCTTCTCTCTCTCTCTCAGTTCTCCTGGGGCCGCCATCTAAAGGGGAATCAGTCTGCCGTTGCTGATTACTGCTTGGTGGCGACGTCACTTCCTCATTCGATTCGCTTTCCTGATTGGTAAAGCTCACTTCGTTGCCATGCCAACTAGCTGAGCAAGGGTACGCCTTGCCTTTATTGTATTCGTCACAGCCCCTTTTCAATTTAACTTTCCTCTGGAAAATATTACTGCAACTCTGTTCAATGCCAGCCAACATATTGTTGAAATTGGACTGATAATTCTCAGAGCAAGTCCTTCTTAAACTCATTTTGCTGTTCCAGTTCACTGGCTAACAGCTGAATTGTATGACCGTTGTATTCAATCATTTTCATAAGCTCCACTCCTGCATGATCAAATAGTTTATGCACCTCATTCAACATTTCCTGAATCCCCTCTGCACCATTGGGATACTTACAAAAGCGCAGATCTCTGGCCACACCTGACCTTTTCATCTTACCTGGTTCACTGTATGTAGTTGCTTAGCATCACTGCTGCTGGTACTTTACATTCAGTAACATTTTATTAACACAGTAATATGAACGTAGTAGTTAATGTTGTATGAGCCAAATGGAATGTGTCCAAATCATTGCATTTTGCAGACCTTCAGCATTAACAGTTTCTTTGATAGGAGGCTAATTGTCTTTTGTCTTTGTGGAAGTGGAAGGATTGGATGATTTTATATCTTTCCCAATGGCTCCGGAGTCTTACAGCTAAAGAACATGTGTTGCAGTGGAAATTAGTTGTGTGTTTCTGATTTGTTTGGTTGCCTTGTAGAAAGCAGTTTCTTTTATAGTTTAAGCATGCTGTTTCATTGCAGGTTTACAATTTTGCAAAGTGATTGCTGTTACTTTACCTTGAAGCTTTTTAATGGGTGAATGTGTAATGCACTTAAAACATTTGGAGCTTTGACTGTAAATGACAATGTTTACTTTTTGTAGGAACTAAAAATTGAGAGTGAGCACTCGGAGCAAGGAGAAGCCGATGATGATATGATCAACTTTGGCAAAAAGAAGAAAAAGTCAACCAAAGTGAAATTCCCAGATGAAGATGACTCATTAGAAAAAGATTTTGGTAAACAGTGAATATTTAATTTTTTGTCTTGAAACTAAAATAATGTTGGTGATTTTTCATGTACTTTGTATTGTCATTAATGAGTGATTGTTCATATGTCCTATTCTGCAGTATGTGCGATGTCCTGTGGCATTTGATGATGTCATTGAAGGTGCATTTTTGAATCTAGTTTTTGTTGAATTGGGCACTGCGAATCCACAGTGTAAAAAGACTAGCAGTGTCTTTGAGTACACATTATATACGCTTCATATAAATGCGTACACCCTAGCTCGCTCACACACACATGTATGTTTGTATCATCTAGCCAAATAGGCATTATATTTACGTCTGAGTGTTGAGGGTAGGAGCAAAAAAAAAACCTGCAACCACTACTTGAGCCTTCAAATACAAGCCAATGGCCGTGTTCTAACTTTAGAGCCAGCACGGCCATTCAGACAAGGCATGTTGATTCGTGCAGTTAGCATGTGATCTTCTCACACCTTAAGAAAACATGTCTTCAAGAACTTGTTCATTCTCATACTATACTTGCATATCCCTGCATCTTTACTCGCATCCACTTATTTGTCATACAACACTACATATTTTCACAGTGCAAGTAGCCTTTAATTTTTTATACAAATTTTACACAAGACACCTTGTGCCTACCACTTTTGTAACTCTCTTTCCTAAGCATTTTTATACCTTAATTATGAAAATATGAAGATCCCATGCCGCTGTTTAGTTAGACCAGAAGTGCTTTTAAGTTGACTGAAAGGGAAGTGGTCTGAAGTTTAATATGTAAAAGGGAAGTGGGAGGGCAAAACTTCCCATGTGGAAGGTGTTAGTAGCAAGGCCTTTGGTGATGAGTATATATAATTGAAGACTAAAAGTAATGAAAAATGCAACAAAACCATACAAATTAACTGCAGATGTAATTTATGTATGAATGAAGAAAACAGTACATCTAAGAAGAAAAGAAAGGAGATTGAAAGAAAAGGCATGGCAATTGTAGAAACTGAAAAAAATGCATTATTTTGTTTAGTGTATATTGTCATTGAATGAAATGCAGGGCAAGTAGACAGCAGTCACAGGTTCATAGGAGGTTACTAGGCTAATGGCTTAAGTGCCCTTTCAAGTTTAGCCATTATAACCTGATTTTACCCAATATATGGAACCTAGAGGCAAGTGGATGGCACGGATCTGTGCCTGTGCATTGAGTATGTTAAATTATTCCTGTCCTTAAGGGGCATAGGCACTACTTCACGTGTGAATTTGCAATTGCCCATCCATTGATCCAAATTGCATTTGAGAAGGGCCAGGGAATAGTTCTGATTATTGTGAATAGAAAGCCTGTTCCAAATAAGGGGCAATCTCTGATACACATTGTCTCTCCAGCATATTTTGTTTGAATTGCTGATGAAGTTTTGATCCCTAGATGAGGTGACCCTACTGCTGTTTGACTTGTGGATGTATAGCAGCTCCATTTGGACTAGATTTGAGTGCCTTGTAGGTCAGGCATAGGTCCCCCCTTAATAGTCTACAAGAGAGAGGAAAGGGATAGGGCTTTTAGTCTCTCCGCATTCTTAATGTGTTTTCTTTGTGAGGAGCTTCTGAGGTCACTCCAGCTGCTCTAAGTACCTAGTCAAGTACATACCAAATGTCACACTGCGTTAGATTATTGGTCCAATGAGGGCTAAGTGCAGAGGGACTATAATTTACTTGGGTCTGCATGCCATACCGTTACTTAAGTTGTCTCAGCAAAGGATTTCCTCATTGTGGACACGTGGCAATCAAAGTTCAGGCTACTGTCCTATGTTCTTTCACCTCTGTCTCTTCTCTAAAGGGCTATACTATTGATGTAATTTACAGGGGTATTTGACTTTCCCAAAGGGTATGATGGTGGATTTTTTTTGCATTTAGCTTTAGGCCATGGTTTTGGCACCAATCATTTATCTGATGTAGACCCTCCTGAAGGATATCTACATCATTGGGGGATTCAGTGATTGCCTCCAGCTTGCAGTCGTCTGCAGACTTCCTCATCCAGAGGTCTTATACATTTGTCTTGACTTCAGAAAAGTATGTCCCGAACAGGAGTGATCCCAGTACTGAATGTTGTGGCACACCACTAGTAACTGGCCTCTTGCTGGATCTGGATTCACCCACTTTAACCACGTGTCCTTTCCGTGAGCCAGTTAGCTATCAGTCTGGTGACATAAGGATTTATGCTCAGTTTTGAGAGTTTATAATACCAGAGTGGGGAATTCTGTCAACAGCCTTGACCAGGTTGAAGTAGGCGGTATGTACTGTTTTACCCCTATCCATGGCCTTTGTGACTTTCTCAAAGCAATCGACGAGATTCATTAGGCGTGACCTGCCCTTGACAAAGCTGAATTGGGTTGGGTCCAGTGTATGGAGGTTTCCTATGTCATCATTTCAGGTCCATAATTATATGTTCTTCGTATTTCACTGTTGCAGTCATTACATTAGGGTAATCTGCTTGCAGGTTGCCCTCAGTCGGCCTGATTAACAAAGTCTTGGGTCCTGCGTTGGTTTCTTCCATGACGTCAGGGGTATAAAACATGCATGCAGCCAACGCCATTACATCAGTCTTTCTTGCCGTGTGGTTCCCGAAGCAGCAGCAGTTCGCAAGTGCCGGTCGTCCGACTCCTGAAATTTTCGTTTGAATTTCAGAACCAAAATCTTCAACTAAAAGCTAAGTATCCCGTTGGGAAAACTTTTTCTTGCTCCTTCCGATGTCAGTAAAAGTTAATTGCATTACTTGTGGAAAGCAAATACCTCATAAAGATTTTCATTCGTACTGTATTCCTTGTCTAGACCCTGACCACGACGTACCTTGTTGTAGGTTTTGTACTTTATTTAATCAGCTCACTATCCATAGTCTGTATATTTTTGCCTCTAAATATTTCGGGTCTCTGTTTAATTATCCATAAATGTTGTCCGTTAGCCATCAGACTACCGGAATTCTGAAAAAAAAGCAAAGATAAAGACCAAGACAGGCCGCCGTGGTCCAAAACTGCCAACGACGCTTCTCCTTAAGCCATTCGCCAGTTTGCCGGTACTCAGTGAGGCGCTTTTGCAGCAGATTTAGTAGGCACTGGCCTTCTACGAATTGCTCCTTTCCAGCCCCTTCCAGGTCTTCTCAAGCCAAACCCAGACACAGCAAAAAACCCAGGTTTCAGTCCCAGGGGACTCGCAGAACTAAGCAGTGGGGGGGCTTCCACTTCCAAGTCTTGGAGTAACAAGACACCCCCCTATGGTAAACTGTCTCAATGACTTCCTTTTAAAATTTCCAAGCACTTATCTTCTGACTGCCCCTTTGGGGGGGAAAGATTGCTCTTCATGCAAAGAACTGGGAACGCATTACCCAGGACAAATGGGTTTTAAATAGTGTCCCAGGGTTACAGATTTTACTTCCACACGTTGCCAATGCCAAGTGGGTGGCCGGACCTACCCCCAAATCAGTGGGCAGAGGCTCAAAAGCAAGTACTTTTTCTCAAACATGGGGGCTATTCAACTGGTACCAAGAGAGGAAAAGGGACAAGGTTTCTACTGCAGACTTTTCCTGGTTTCTACTCCAGACTTTTCTTGGTACCCAGAAAAGTCAAATCATGGCATCCATTCCTGGGCCTGTCTACTCTAAATACCTTTCTGGAGATTCCAAAATTCAAGATGCCGACTCTTCAGTTACTTCATTTGCTAGGCAAAGACGTCTGGTTGGCAACACTAGATTTAAAAGAAGCATACCTGCACATCCCAATCAGGGAATCTTGCAGAAGATACCTATGCTTCAAAGCAGGCTACACACACTATCTGTTCCCTGCACTGCCCTTTGTGAATACCCTGGGCGTAGTAGATAAGCCAAAGTGCCTAGCTCCAGTTATTGCATTTTGCAGGAAAAGAAGTATTCAAATATACCCATACCTGGATGATTGTCTAATTCAGGCAGAAAGCCAAGACATGCTTTTGAATCATCTGGTGTTTGTAAAAATGGTTCCAGCTTGTCTGGGATACACCATAAACAAAAAGAAATTCCAACTGGTACCCTGTCAACAAATTACATTCCTGGGAGTAAGCTTGAATACAACTTCCCAGATGGCTTACCTCATGCCTGAAAAGCAAATTCATTTGACAACCTACTTCAAACAAGTAGCCAGAAAAACCCTGCTATCTGCAAAACGAATACTGCAATCCTTGGGGTTCATGGCCTCCTGCATTCTTCTAATTCCATATGCAAGACTGCATATGAGGAAACTACAGTGGTATCTAAAAAGCCGACTGAGTCGACATTCTCACAGCCTAGAAACAATGATTCCTGTCATACTCTTGCCTGCGCCTAGAGTTTCCTTTGGTGGGCAGAGGCCTGACACCAAAACAAGGGACTACCTTTCACACCACCTCATGCTGCCCAAACCCTAACAGATGCATCAGACTATGCATGGGGGGCTCACCTGGCAGGGAAGTGCATTCAGGGCAAATGGAACCAAAGTCAAATGCACCTGCATATCAATCAAAAAGAAATGTTAGCTGTACAGAATGCTTGGACAGCCTTCAAGGGCCACATTCTTCCAGGACAACTAATGGTAAAGGAGGACAACACTACGGTTATTACCACATTCTTCCAGGACAACTAATGGTAAAGGACAACACCACAGTTATGTGGTACATAAACAAGCAGGGGGGGGGGTACACATTCTTACCCCCTCTGCAGACTAGCCATGGCATTGTGGAACATAGCATTGAGCTACCAAGTGAATCTACAGACTCCATTCCTGCCAGGAAAATTAAATACACTAGCAGACAGACTAAGCAGAAACCTCATGGATCCACACAAGTGGAAACTGGAACCAAGGATTTTCAGCATGTTGACAAGCGAATGGGGGAGTCCAGATAAAGACCTGTTTGCCTCACCCCAGAACTACCAATTGGACAAATTTTGCACAAGGGCTACCCACAAACAAGCCTGGAAAGTGGATGCTGTGTCCTTCAGCTGGAAAATCTTATCAGTGTATGCCTTGCCCCCTCTGCCTCTGCTCTCCAAAGTACTACTAAAAGTCAAACAGGACAAACCAAGGATGATTTTGATTGCTCCAGACTGGCCGCGCCAACACTGGTACCCCCTCCTGCGCAGTGTCAGATCTCCATGGCACCTGCCTCAAACTCCTTCCCTGCTGTCTCAGCAGGAGAACCAGATTCTGCACCCTCCGCTTCCAAAACTGAACCTTGCTTCCTGGCTAATTACTTCAACTCTCCCTTACCATCCCTCAGCAAACCTGTGATGGATGTCATCTTAGAGGCCCAGGAGGCCTAGTACTAGAAAATCTTATGCCGAAAAATGGAAAAGTTTCTGTGCCTGGAACCAATCACAAGGGATGAGCAGAGCAACGCCCAATTTACCTCAGATTTTACAATACTTAACTGAGATGCTTCACAAGGGCCTGTCTTTTTCCTCCATTAATATCCACGCCTCATTCATTTCAGCTCATTATAACACACAAGAACCTCCCCTCTTCTCTCATCCACTGCTCAAGCAGTACGTCAGAGGGGCCAGAAGTTTGAGACCGCCCAAGAGAGCTCCAACCCCAGCCTGGGACCTTAACTTTGTATTGGAGAAACTCACTCTACCTCCTTTCGAGCCAGCTGCTACTGCAGACTTAAAATTTCTTTCTTGGAAAACAGCTTTCCTTTTAGCAGTCACTTCAGCTAGAAGGGTATCTGAATTACAGGCCCTTATGGCAGTGGAGCCTTTCATCATCTTTCATGCGGACAGGGTGTCACTCGGAACAAATCCAACCTTTACGTCCAAGGTGGTATCCAGTGTGGCTCTTAATCAGTCCATTCATTTGCCAACCACCTTTCCCAGTCCACAGAACAAAGGGAAATGGATTCTGCATTCCTTGGATGTGCACAGACTACTTTAGATTCTACTTGGCCAGGACTAAACCTCAAAGAAAATCTGAACTGCTGGTAGCATTTGCTGCAGGGGCAGAGGTAGCATTTGCTGCAGGGGCAGAGGGGAAGGCTATTTCAAAAAGAACCATTTCTAAATGGATAAGCCATTACATTCATTTCTGCTATAAGCACCATGAAAAACCTATTCCCCAGGGGATCAGACCTCGCTCCACCAGGGCTGCATCTACGTCTACAGCCATTCTCAGAGGTGTTCCTACCAGGGACATCCCAGAAGCTGCAACATGGAGTTCTGTACATACTTTCACCAAGCATTATCATTTGCCAGTTTCCTCTAAATCCAGAGCTGGCTTTGCCACTGGAGTCTTGCAGGGCCTTACAGCTGGCCCTAATGCTATCTAAACTCCTCCTTCCCAACCATAGCTTTGGGAATCGACCCAAATGTAATGACTGCAACAGTGAAATACGAAGAACATAGTACAGTTGTGTACACTTAACATAAATGTAGATGTTAGTGTATTCACTGTTGCAGTCCTGGTTATATTAGTCCTGGTGAGTATAACTGATCATACCATGGATATTTGGTGGGGACTTATGTAAGGGATGCAGCTTTTAGGAACTGCCTCTATCCATTACTGGCATGAGGGGCAGTCATGGGGTGCATCCAGTTTAGATAACTGGATTGACTGTTTCTGATGTAATTTGACTTGCTGATGTTCAGTAGGCCCATCAGTATTGGGTCGGAAGATGTCTTCTATGCCGCACATGGGCCACCTTTTAGCACTATGTATGATACCAAGTATAGTCATAAGGCTTTGAGGTGGTCCATGCAAGACATGCTGTTTATGACTTGTATCCTTTTAGTAAGGTATCTCTGGGCATTCCAGTTGTTGCATGTGTTTGGGCAGATGCATGCCAAAGTGGGTATTATGCAAAATTATTGACCTAATGAGGGCCTTGTAAAGGGGGACAGTAACATTTCTAGATGTAGTTGCAGTCAGCTTGTTCATAAGCTGTGCAGTATAGAAAGACTGTCTTGACAGAGAAATTCCAAACAATAGTGTTTGGATAAAGTGTGAGCCCTGGTCATTTTAAATTATTCAAGGAAAAGAATGAGTTTTCTGCCGCTAAAGCTGAAGCAATAAATGTAAATCTTTGTGCAACAACCATGACACATGCAGGATGTAAAAAAAAAATGGCAACAATAGCACCAGTGTTGAACAGTTTGAAGGTATTAAAAGTGAATTTAGGAACTTTTATAAATAGGAAAACCATAATGAATTGGGGGTACAGTATTAATGAGTTAACGTTTCTATTTTGAAATTAATTGTACTGAATCTTAGTGTTGTCAGTAAATGGAGTTACTGTAATGAGGAATAATTACTGCACTGTAAAACTAGTTAAAGCTACACCTAAAATATCCCTCATAAATCATAAAACAAAATAAACATTTTTAGTACTGATTATTGAATTTTTTTAGCACAGTTAGCACTTACACACACTGTTCTTATTTGGTAAGTGTTAATACAGTGAAGTAATGTACAAGCATTTGGTAACCACAAGAATCAAACTCAAGAGCACATGAAAACATGAATGCCAAGACAAGCATTAGAGTAATTCTTCTGATGCATTCAACTGCACATTGCAGCTGTTGATTAAAACAAAGACTGCTGAGCAGCACAGGAAATGGGTGACCTGCAGATTATTTTACCTATAAGCCTGGCAAGTTACTTTAAAACCAGTAAAGACAGAAGGGTATTTTTAACTTGGAAAAAACAGCACATCTTTTACTGTCTGGCTGTTCATAACGTTTAAATATTTTAGACTGGCGACATTTAACTTTATCCATGTTTTGGACAGTTTTCTTAGCATAGCTGTCCATCAAACCAGTGGAATAACAGTACTAGGTGAATATGTATGAGTACAGATAAGCAATGCAACAGAGTGCTTAAGACAATGAGGTACAAAACTGGAGAGGGATGACTTTCATTACCCCGTCAAAGAAAGTCTTGAGTAATTCTTTATTCACTTAAGTTACTAATGAAAAAGGCTGCTGGTCTAACATAGCTTGAAATAACTTCAAATGCTGTTGAGAAGCAAGATTGTTTCATCTTGGTGTTATATATATCTTATTGTACCTCTAAAATAACACACATTTCTCTTAAATTATAAGCAAAGATGTTTATTTTAAACAAAACCAATAAGCCTTTTCATTTAAGTGCAGTTACATATCCTGTTAAATCACTTATCTGCTCAAACCATACAAAACAATTTAATCTGTAATTGGTCTGCACTTTAAAAATGCTACTTTGTGTATGTCACACTCGCATACCTACAGTGCAGTGAAAAAGTATTTGCTCCTTCCTGATTTTTTTTTTTTTTTTTTTTTTTTTTTGCAGGCTTGTCAAACTTAAATGTTTCAGATCATCAAACAAATTTAAATATTAGACAAAGATAACCCAGGTAAACACAAAATGCAGATTTTATTTAAGGAAAAAATTATCCTAATCTACATGGCTCTGTGTGAAAAAGTAATTGCCCCCCTTGTTAAATCATGAAGTAACTGATTAATCACATTTTTGGGAAAAGCTAAGTTCGATTTCACTAGCCACACCCAGGCCTGATTACTGCCAGACCTGTTGAATGAAGAGATCACTTAAATAGAACCTGTCAGGCAAAGTGAAGTAGACCAAAAGATCCCAAAAAGGAAGACCTGTCTCGATCTAAAGAAATTCCGGAAAAGATGAGAAACAAAGTAGTTGACATCTATCAGTCTGGAAAAGGTTACAAAGCCTTATCTGAAGCTTTGGGACTCCAGCGAACCACTGTGAAAGCCATTATCCACAAGTGGGGAAAACATGGAACAGTGATGAATCTTCCCAGAAGTGGCCAGATTACAAAAATTACCCCAAGAGCGCAGTGACTACTCATCCAAGAGGTCTCAAAAGAACCCAGAGCAACATCTAAAGAACTGCAGGCCCCACTTGCCTCAGTTAAGGTCTGTGTTCATGACTCAACCATAAGAAAGAGACTGGGCAAAAATGGCATGCATGGTAGAGTTCCAAGGCGAAAACCACTGCTGACCAAAAATAACATAAAGGCTCGTCTCACTTTTGCCAAAAAACATCTTGATGGTCCCCAAGACTTTTGGGAAAATATTCTGTGGATTGATGCAACAGAAGTTGAACTTTTTGGGAGGTGTGCATCCCGTTACATCTGGCATAAATGTAACAGCATTTCAGAAAAGGAACATCATGCCAACAAATAAACGTGGTTGTAGTGTGATGGTCTGGGGCTGCTTCGCTACTTCTGGACCTGAACATCGTGCTGTGATTGAATTATGAATTCTGATCTCTACCAAAAATTCCTGAAGGAGAATGTTTGGCCATCAGTTTGTGACCTCAAGTTGACGCGCACTTGGGTTCTGCTGCAGAACAATGATCCAAAACACACACCAGCAAGTCCACTTCTGAATGGCTTAAAAAAAAAATGAAGGTTTTGGAGTAGCCTAGTCAAAGTCTGGACTTGAATCCAATTGAGATGGAGGCGGTTCATGCTCGGAAGCCCTCCAATATGGCTGAATTAAAAAATTCTACAAAGAGTGGGCCAAAATTCCTCAACAGCGATGTGAAAAACTCCTTGCCAGTTATCGCAAATGCTTAATTGCAGTTGCTGCTAATTTTGGCACAGCCAGTTATTAGGTTTAAGGGACGATTACTTTTCCATATAGGGCCATGTAGGTTTGGATAGTTTTTTTCCCTTAAAGTCATCACTTAAAAACTACATTTTGTGTTTACTTGGGTTAACTTTGTCTAATGTTTACAGTTGTTTGATCTGAAACATTTATGTGGGACAAACGTGCAAAAAAAATAAAAAATCAGGAAGGGGGCAAATACTTTTTCATTGCACTATATATGAATAAAATTCAAAACATTAAAAACTCATGTTTTCAGAAGAAATTTCACCCCCAAAAGACATATCAGGGTTAATCAAAGTTTATAAATGCCTCATTTTCAGTTAAATGTTTATATAATTATACACTATTAGGCCTGTTATTACTCTTTTACCCTCTCAAGAGTCTACGCCTATTATTTTAGGAATATTTTATTTTGTTTAATAACTGGGGTAGAACACTGAAACAAATGACTTTTTCAGGCACAGCCTGTGAACAAAGTTTTATGTCCTCAGCAGATTAGCAGTCCAAACAAGGGAGATTGCTTTTCAAGCAAGGGTAACTTTGATAGCTGTTTACATCCTTTCAGCTCAAAATGTTCTTAGACACACTGAGGAGGTGAATGACACAAGCCGACGAATGGATGATCCACAGTGATGTGTTTCTGGACATTCTTCACCAGTGGGGTACGCCTCAAATAGATCTTTGCCTCCCCAATGAACAGACACCTTACAAAGTTTTGTGCCAATGTCTCAACACCCTCTGGCTTGGAAGGTGGATGCCCTATCATTCTTGTGGAAGGGGATGTTTCTCTGTGCATTCCCCCCTTCCCACTAATTCAAGTCCTACTAACGATTCAGAAGGACAACCCAAAAATCTTGTTGGTGACCCCCTTTTGGCAAAGACAGCATTGGTTCCCTCTTCTGCAGTTATCCAAGGACAATCTATCACAAGTTGCCTCCTGGGGGGGATCTACTCGCACAAGACAAGGGATCCAGGCATTTTTTTCTCAGATTCCTTTTCAGGCATGCTTCTAGTCCTGCAGGAGGCAAAATCCAATTTAGGGAGATCCTATTTGTCCAAGTGGAAGAGGTTCTCAATCAGATGTCTTAAGCGACTGTAGATCCATTTTCAGTGGATATTCCCCTAGTTCTTATTTGTGTGAGCTGCTCAAGGCTGGACTGGCTTATTCTTCAGTTTAAAGCCCATTTATCAATCATTTCTGCACGTATGACTCCCCCCCCCCCCCCCCTTAATTTCTAGATTAGAGGTTAAGCTGTTCTTAAAAGGCATCCTTCACATCAGGCCTACCAGGAAACCTGTTCCTCCTCCCTGGGACTTAAATTTTGTTTTGGAAAAAACTCATTCAGACTCCCTTTGAGCCTGCATCCTCAGCTTCCCTAAACGTTTGCACTGGGAAAACTGTTTTATTGGTAGCCATCACTTCTGCTAGGAAAGTTTCTGAACGCCAAGCTTTAATGGCTTCACAATCCTTTGGTTTTCCACAAGGAAAGGGTATCTCTTCCTACCCAACCCTTCCTTCATGCTAAAAGTGATTTGACTTGTCACGTAACTCTCTTCCCTTCTCTAAACTCCAGTGAAAGAATGCCGCACACAGACAACTTAGATTGTACTTGGGTAAGACCAAATCCATTAGAAAGTCTGAGCAACTGCTTTCCTTTTATGCCAGGGTGCTGGGAAAACCTGTTTCTAAATGGACTATTTCATCTTGGATCTCTAGGGCAATTTATTTTTTGCTACATCTCTCGGGGGGGGGGGGGACTCTTCCTCTGTTAAGACCCATTCTACTAGAGCAGTAGCTTCCTCTGGGGGCCTTCTATAAACGTCTCGACACTACTTTTATCCTGGAAGCAGCTACTTGATACTGTTCATACATTTACAAAACACTACAAGCTGAACTCGCTCTGGCAAATCCTGCTCTGGATCCGGACCCAAGTTCTGCATGGCTTCATGACTCATTGTGCTCCTATC
The DNA here is from genome assembly GCF_019279795.1 of Protopterus annectens. Classification (NCBI taxonomy): domain Eukaryota; kingdom Metazoa; phylum Chordata; order Ceratodontiformes; family Protopteridae; genus Protopterus; species Protopterus annectens. The sequence continues at coordinate 1,236,615,667 of NC_056746.1, forward strand.
CCCTTTTGCCACTCAAACTATTGTATTCTCTCTTCGTGTTATGAATACTGCAACATGGGAATAAAAGGACATAGAATAGTTGTGTAAAATCTTAACATAACCATAGACCCTGCCCCCCCCCCAAA